>NW_010167366.1:0-529 GCF_000695765.1 Mesitornis unicolor
GCTAAAGGATGGTGAAGTACAATGTGTACCTGAAGGGAACTTAACTCTAGGTGAGAATACTCAATTTTGAGGTGTAATGTGTTAATTGCTACATAATACTAATAGTGTTCATTGAGTGTCTTTCCGGATAATGCAGTGAAGATGACCACACCTAGTTTCATCAAGTGGCATCCAGTAAACATTTCATTATTATTATTACTATTTGTAATAACAATAGGAACAATGATAATAAACCACATAAAATTCATACTCAGCTCATATAGCAGTCTCTGTCTGTGTACTGTGCTCTGTCTTATTAAATAAGATAATAAACACTGTGAGCACAATAGTTCCAGTGAAAACGCGAGGGTTACAAGAAGCTGGGGATTAGGTCTTGGGAGCAGAATGATGGCTGAGAACCTCTGGGGTGACAACCATCAAAAAAAGAGAGAGAGCCCATCCCTAGTAAACTCCTTAATTTATAGTGAGCATGAGGTTTATGGTATTAAATAATTCTGGTGGCCAGCTTGGGTCATCTGCCCTGGCTTTC
>NW_010167367.1:0-10694 GCF_000695765.1 Mesitornis unicolor
GGCTGGGCAATGGAGACCCACGGAGTCTTGGAAATGAAATGTTAAAACAACCCCAAAACTGCAGGGATTCGGGAATCTTTAGCTTCTTGTCAGGCGAGAAGAATAATACAAGCAGCAAGAAGCGTGGAGCCCATGGGTGTTCTATGGAGGCGGCGTGCACGGGTGGAAGGGTGAAGGTGGAGAGCTGACCACCCACCCTGGCTGCCCTTAAGAAGGGCCGAGCTGTAGGAGAAGGTCAGAGGAGGGACTTAATTAGATGTGGAGTCTTTATTAGGTGTGGGGATGTGTGGAAGGTACAGCAAAATATGTTTTTTGAGCTGTGTTCCTGAAATAGTTTAATCTGCTCTAAATGTAGACGAAGGAAGACAGAACGTGAAGAGATGGATGCCTTGGGCAACTTGGGGAAGTGTCTCGATATTAAGAGAAGCTGTTCTGCATCTTGCATGAAGTGGGCTTGTCACCTCTGCATGCTCAGTCAGTGATAGACCCAAAGGGACATGGTCTGGTCAAGGTTACAGAATGGAGGGTGTTGGGTGGCTTCAGAAGCCAAATTAAAATTACTTATTCCCAGTATCCAGGAAACTAAAACCTGATTGATAAGGCACCTGTTCTCTGCGAAGAAAAAAGGGTTCAATATCAGTCATTGTAGGTAATTCCTAAGGGAAACAAGTATTTTTTTTTTCCATGGAAAGGATCCTGTTAAAGCTCCAGAAATTTGTCAGTTTAGCAATAAGTTGCTAAAACACATTGAGTGAACTGACACTATTCTTCAGTGTAAAATTGTTTTGCCACCATATATACCTGGCGTTTGGTACTGGGACTCTCCCAGCTTTGTTACGCTGCCAATCGCCGTTGTAACTGGGAAATAAAAAAAGACAACTCATCCTCATGCTTTGAATACCAAGAGCTGACTCATAGTAAATCAATGCCACTGAAACATTAAGAATAAATGTATTTTTAGCATATATTTGTAGCACCTACTCATGACAAGGCTTGCTGTGAAGTGCTGTCTCGGGAGTTCTTCCTGCTGTTGCTGTTGGGATGCAGCCCTTCCTGCTGGCTGCCTGTTCTTGGGATGCTTTGAGGTGGCTCGCTGGAGAAGGAGTCGGAACCTTGACACTCAGGTGCTCTGCGTAATTCACCCGTCTGTGCCTCAATAGAGCAGTGCAAGTTACGTTTTGCCAGGAGCTTGTATGAACCGGCTGACGCGTAGACCTCATTTCTTCTTCATTCTCAAGTTTCTGAGCCAAATACAACTCTGTCAAGAATTGCACAGCTCTGTAAATACTGGGTAGCACCATGTCCTGGTGTTCTGGTGGTAACAGTTGCCTAATACACGTCTTGATGAATTATGGCATGTTTTCTTGGCACCTGTCGGTCAGTGCCTTATTGAACCTGTTGTGATTTGCTTTATTTGAGCTTGAGGGTGGCGACACGTGAAGCTGCACCACCGCAACAGGCAGGATTTAGGGCCTGTTTAGAGCCCATGGAAATCTCTACAGTAACTAAAATGGGCTCTCAAACTGAAAGCCTGGGATAGAAAACGCTCCCAAATTGAGCCCATCTGCCCTTTGCTCGTGTCCTGCCCACACCACTCTGACTGGAAACCTCACTGCGCAGCCTTCCCTGAGCGCTTATAAATGCGCAACCTCACAGCTTTTTGCTCCGGAGCGCTCTGTGTTGCACCCTCGTTGCAGCTCAGATGCATTCATGCATCAAGAAGAAAGGAGCACGTTAGTAATCACCCAATTATTTGTTCTGTAGGTGTTGCAGAGCATGCAGGCTACGGCGTCCTGCATTTGGGTTGAGCACAGACTCGGCATTAGTCATGCCCAAAACAGCCATTGCGTAACTCTTCCCTGGGCCGGGCTCCGTCGCTGCGATCCCGGCCGTGGTTTGCTGCTCTGCAGTGACTCCCAAGCCTCTCCCCATGTTCCCTGGCACCTCAACTCCCCATCGTTAACATTTTCCCACTTGCTCTATTATTCCCTAACGCTGCTGTAAGGACTGTGATTGGTACCTCTTTCCAGTTCTCCTGGGTTTTCCCCTGCAGGAGTGATCTGTCTGGTGAGTAATGCCCATCCCCACGCGTAGCTTTCATTCCCCAGGAGCTCCGTTCCCACCACACACTGCAGCCACACTCGGATCTTGCAGCGCCATGACTCATCTCTTTCTGCATCCTCTGCATCCAAGAAGCAGCACGCTGGGGGATGATAGTAAATCTCCTAGTGAAAGCAAGATTTTATGGTTGTGCTGATTCATCCTTCTCCAAAGCAAAGTCTATTATGTAAATGCCAAGAGCAGCCGTGGCACTGAGTAGCGAAGAAGAGCGTACTGACTGATGTGGTAATCTTCGCTAATGAACACCAGAGGTATTCAGAGGCAGAGGTGCTGTAAGGAAGAAGCTGGATTGTAACAACTTCTCTCCATACTGCTTAAGAAACAAACAAACAAACAAACCTGAAAGGTTTTGGGAATAGAAACCTTTAAATGCATGCTCACACACCATCCCGCAGGGTGGAACTGATCCCGTTCTGCTGTGGCCACACTTGTCCGACACTGCAGGGTCATCTGCCTCCCCCCTGTGCCGCCTGGCACGGCAGGGTGCAGATTATCAGAAAGAAAGGAAAGCCTGAGAGGGCAGATAACAAGTGCTGAGGGTGTGCTGGGAGAATATAAGGGAGACTGTCGCTCTGAAAGAGATCCTGCTGAGGTTATAGAGGTGGGTCATGGGTGAGGCTGATCTGTGAGATTTTCATTTCATGTGTGTATCTGTATTTTTCATACTTCCATAGGCACACTTAATCCTGCCTTTCTACCTTCTTATTGCTACCTCCTGTTCATAAGATGTCCCTGGTTCCCCAGCCTAGCACCTCTGTATATGCATGCTACTCCAAGCAAAAACCTGTGTGGAAAAAAGCCCTCAGAAAAACTGTCTAAAACTCTGCCTTTGCACCATTACCTTACCCAAACCACACTAACTGTACCTAGCTGTGATTAACCTGCTGCACTTATCTCTTTGAAAAGCCTCATTCTGACATCTCTGACTGGTAATGTTCAAATACTCATCGCTTCCACCCCTTTGGTGTTGTAGAAACCTCTCAGCTCTTAACAATAAGCCTTTTTTTCAGCTTTTTTGCCTCTTTCTGCTGCACCCAGGGCTGCACTGGTGCTTGCACTTGAGGAATTTTTGTACCTGGACAGTTTTCGTACCTGGGTCACTGGCAGCCTGTACCTCCTCTGCAAAATGGTCCATCGCATCCATCGCTGCAGTGGAGAGTAAATGCAAGCCAGCAGGGTTTATACCAGTTTGATTTGACTACAGAATTAAATTAACTGCCCCAAAGTCAGCTTGTAACGCCAAGGAAATGTAATCCATTTGGGTTGAAAGACTGGAGCAAGTTCAACGTTTTCCGCCTGGTTTTTTTTGAGTATTTTCTGTGCACATTTCTATGTACATCCTGCACTTCTTGGGTCCTTTCTATGCAGCTAAATGGTACACAAGGATACTAACTGTTGCAGGTTTTGCTTTACTGAAACAAAAATAAGCACTATTTAGAAGGAATTCTAGGAACTGATGCCTTGTACTATGCAGTTGTGAGCAGTATGGATATTGAAAAGTCAAGGTTTACTTTGAGATGATCTCTAAATGCAGCAACCTCAAAATTAAGTTCTGGTACCATAGCTTATTTAGTCTAAAAAAGCACTAGGTGCAAAATAATTAACGAAATAGTCACACTCGTGAGTTTTGCTTGAGTGCAGGGCTCCTGTGCACAAACCAAGACCCGATCTTGCAGGTGCTATATTTAAAGAGCTGTTAGGTTTAAATAGCTGTTAGGTGTCATACAAGATCTGCTTTAGGTGGTGTGGCATTTAAAAACAATTCATGATGAATTTCCCTGCAGCATCACGCCAATCCTTCCTCTAGATGGTGCCCAACACCCGAGAGTTGGGTGTAACCCTATCCCATGTGAAAGGCTACCGAGAAATAGGCAGGACACCACTCTCCTTTGTTTCTAAATTCTGTTTTATAATAGTTCATCTAAGTTGATAGATTACTTGTTCTGTGCGATGTAAATATCGTATTCCTTCCTCTTGCGAATCTTAAAATCCATCTACTGGGTGTAAGATGCCCCCTGGCTGGAACAGCATCGCTGTTTCGCCATGGACCGATCCTTACCTCGTATTTCTTATGGCAGCCATTAACCGCCGTTCGCTGTTGATCGGTTTAAACGTCACTGCTGCGACTGGGGGAACTTATTATTTGCCTAGTTTTCAGATGAAGTAATTCCCTCTGAATGTTATGTAAACATTAATCTGTGTCTCTCTTTTACACAGAAATGCCAAATTTCAAATATGGATGAAACGTGTATGAAGATGGCCAGTAGCGATCGTGTACCTGTGTGCTCACAGCTCTGTAAGCCAGAGGACCGGGTAAACCCTGCATTTCTGACTTTTCTTGGCAGCCTGGGCACGCAGGGTTTGACATCAGCTCTCCCCTTGCATAGCTGGAAATGCAGATTTTACTGGAGCTCCTTCAGCTATGTGTATCACTTATCGAATCGAATTATGTCCCCATGTGTCACCTACCCTTTCTCTGTTCAGTTGGGAGGATTTTTATATGTTTCAATGCTTTTTGTCAGTTTTGCAAAAATATTTACGATTTTTGTGAAGGAACACACAGGATTTGCAGGAGTTTTTTCCACAGTGCTGTTTTTGTTGAAATAAAAAGAAGTTTAAAAGCAGTTTGGGGTATTTTTAATATTTATGGATATCCACAACATGTAAATGTTGTAAATAAGCTCATTAATACTTTGTAAATATAGTCTTAAAAATTAAATATTAATTACTGGATGAGGTGGCAAATTAGAAAACTGGCTTGTGTCAGTTTGCCCACAGGAGGGTGAGTTTATAATGGACTGTCTAACTCACTAATAAAACTGATACTCCAGTTTGACATTGAGGAAAACAAAACGGGCTCTGTGAGTCGCGCAGTAACACCAGGATGCCAAAAGCAAACCCAAATCAAGGAGCAGCCATCCCCCTTCACCATGCTTTTTATGTACCCCTGTCATACTCTCTTTCAGGCATCTCATCTAAGAAAGCCCTACTCTATTTATTAAAGGTGATTTTTGCAGACCACTACTCCCTTTCCTTGTTTTTCTCTCCCTTTTTTGGGAATCCGTCCTGCACAGAGCGGGCTGAAACACGTGGGCACACCACGGGCTTGTACAGTGCCACAACAACGCTTGTTTTTATTTGTTCTCCCTAATAATTCCTCATGGTCTGTTTGACTTCCCACTGCCTCTGAGCGCTGTGCATATGAAAATGTCAGCACAGCGATGCCAAGATCTCCTCAGCGAGTGATAATAGGTCAGAGCTCGGTCCTATGCCTTCGTGGTGATTTGCATGAATTTGCATTCTTCAAAGCTTATTTCCTTTGTCGTTAGACAAGGGGTTGAGTAGTCAGACAATTTCATGTTTCCGCACTTTTCTGTAACTCTCAGAATGCTGTCCCACATAGGAATTTTGTTGCCAATAATTTTATTGATTGAGCTTAAAGCCTTTTCTGCTCATCTTCAGGTTGAGAATATTTCTCCATCTTATCCCTCATAAAGAAAGTCTTTAATATCGAAACGCCCATAAATTCCTCTGAAGTGAACAGTGACCCAAATATTCCGTTTAATTCTCATACTTCCATCATTTAGCAGACATGCACATTCTCCTGCAGTCTTCCAGCTTCTTATCTTTGGGAAATGTCTTTCCTCTGATATCCTCAGGAGTTCAGTTTTCAGAATATCCCTTTTTTATTTTTATTTTTTATTTTGGCCTTAACTTATTACAGCTTGAGATACAGCCCTCTAGAGTGTATGTTTTCTCTATCATCTCCATTTGGAGATTACTCTTTCTTGGAAGGTCCCTTAAAGTTTTTCTTGATAGAAAGACTAATTTAATTCCTTAGAAGATCCCTTAAAGATTTTCTTGATAGAAGGACTAACTTAATTTAATCTCTGGTGAAGTGTTTTTCAGCACCTGCAAGTACTTGCCCTTTTGGCTGTTCCCTTTCACTTCTTTTACACCAACAAAAAGAGCTTTTCCTTAGAGTTGGTGAAGTGTGAGTTTTGGGCTGGTGGCTGATGGAAAACAGCCGGCGAGGCCAGAAGATGTGAGAGAAGGCTGTGGAGGCACATGGTAGCCATATACACAGAATTCTTTCATCCATCTTTGTTTTCCCAAGATGTTTCAGTTCTTATCACTAGATTATACTGAGGTAAGCGTGGAAGGCAGTTGTGAAGACTGTAGAGTTGAAAAAAAAGCATCCCCTGTGTATTCTCCACATTCTCCATTAAGTCTAAAAGATCTTGCCATTTTCCTGTGGAGGCTCCTGCTCTCTCCACGTGTTTTCTGATGTTTCTCTGGACACCTTTCCCTCTTCTGTTTCTGTGGCACTTTAGTAGATCTCAGTCTCTCTCTTCTTTTTTTTTCCCCCTTTCTTTGCTCCTTTCTCCTGTGTGGGTGTCCCAGTTTGCTCCAGGTAACATCCTGCAGACTTTGGCCTTTCTTCCAAACCCTTCTTCCTGTCTTGATTTTGTTGCTGCTGCCTGTCCAGCCACTGCATTTGTGCTTTTTGTCTTTGCTACGACTCTTTCTGAGGTGCTTCTAGAACGACCGAGGAACATTTCCTGGGGAGATAAAGTGCACCCGTGAAAGGAGCATCGAGAAATCCCATCGAGAGCGATGATAACCTCTTGGCACAGGTTTCTGTTCACTGCTGGCGGAATGCATCAGGTTGGAGTAAACATGACAGAAATGCTGGGACCAGTGAAGGAATTTGAGGAGAACAGAGGCTTGTGAGATGCTTCAATACTTTTTAAAAGTAAACTTTTTTAAAAAGTCTTGTCTTGCCTTTCATACGAGCATGTGGGAAAACAACCAACGCTGCAGCGCTCCCTCCCTGTCAGGAGAAGAAAGCAATGGGACAAAAACTTGCTGAACTTGCCTTCTGCAACACTTTCATCCCGTCCATCCCCAGGGCAAAAGGTGTGAGCTGGGGTTGTTTTTGGGGGGCAGGAGGTCCCGTCCTGCTGCACCAACACCATCCCCTGGGATGCAGGCATCCCCAAGCTGGGCACTTTGCTTTGTTCCCTGCAGCCCCACCTGCCTCCCCAGCTGAAAATGAGATTTTTGACCAACTGCGAAAGTCTTCTGCTTGTGGTTTAATATTCTTTTTGGCAGTTTGCACCCAGACTCTGAGCTGCCTTATCCAGGAATCAGCATGGCAGCCCTGGGGTCCAGCCACATCTGGGGTGACGGAGTTTGTTTTGTTTGACAATATGGATTTAATGAGCAGGCTGCCCGGCACTGGGAACCATTTTCCTCGCATAGCTGCAAAATAAATGATGGGACATTTTCCAGTGCAATGCTGCAGCCACCCAAAATACCGCTATAAAATTCACAGGCACAAAGCAGAGTGACTGCATTAAGCAAGGCTTAGGGGGATTATCGAATTAAATTCCTTGCCCCTGCCACCCTTCCCCCAGTCAAAGACTTTAGAAATCTAAATACAAAAAAGGGTGTTGGAACACCACAATGGGCTTGTGGAAAACCTATAAAAGCAAAGAAACTCATTGTTAAGGCGGTTGCTTTATTCCAGCTGCTATTGTGTTCAGGCACAGCGTTGCCATTGCGAGGGATTTCTATCAGGGAGCCGTGGGTAATCTCAGGAACTGCAGAAGCTGCTGCGGCTCTGATGCTCCCGGCATGGCTCTGCGTCAGTAAATTCCCCCGGCGAAAGAGAAATGCAACATAACCGCGTACAGCACAGGAACGGTGCCTCCACCACTGAAACACTGCCGATTTTGGCACCAATTATTTACCCCCCGCTCTTCCCAGCTCCGTCCTTTTCCCAGCATCACGAGCATCCTGGTCATTTCAGGGAGAGTTTGTGCAATGAAAGCTTTGCTTTAATCTGGGCTGGATTTATCCAGATGCAGCAATCTCTGGAAGGCTTACGTGGGTCTCAGGTCTGCTGTGGGCAAGTACCCTGGGTTTGTTAATCTGGAAATGGTTTATTGAAAAATTTAAAAAAAAAAAAAAAGAAAAAAGAAAATCTCTAAATTTGCTTTGCTTGAACTGGTTTTTACTGAGCAGTGGAGCAAGCGCCCAGGCTCCCAGTCATCTATATGGTCTGGCACCCATGTAATAGGTTTTAGGCTGTGGCACACTGTGCCTGCTTTTAATTAAATGAATTATAGCAGAAAAGGATTTCCAATTGAAATTTAAATACTTTAATATCTTAATGACACAATTTTAAAAAATATTTAATATATAAATACATACATTTAAAGATTAATTTCCAATACATTTACAGAACCTAGGTCTCCCAAATGACTACAGTAATATTTCCTTACCCGGGAATCCCTTTTCTTTGCATCTTTCTTCACGTCATTACACACCCTTGTATTTAAAGTCTTTATTTTAGTACAGTTCCCTTAGTAATAAAATAAATTCATTAGGCTTGAGGTAAAGAAATGAGACACCTGTGTAGCAACAAAGAGGATTTACAGAGATTTTAAGCTCCTTGGGGCAAACAGGGTTTTGCTCTTGCCTGCGTGCAGAGCACAACTGCACCTCGGCCAGATGAGCGTTGTTAATGAGTGCTAATTAGTAAAGCCACCGAGTTATCTTTGACCTTCTCAAAGCCTTATTGCAAGAGCTGGGGGGAAAGGATAAAAAATGAGCAGAGGGATATCTTTTTCACCTGAGTTTTACCCTGGCCTTCCTCGTCCCATGTCTCCTTGAAGCGTTTGGGGTCCCATGTCCTCCCTGTGCCTTGGCAGATGCTTTGGGGTGCAGACTGGGACTGAAATTTCAGGGTATTTTGTACGACCGTGGAAAGCTGTTCTCCAAGAAGAGGTTTGGGATGCTGACCACTTGTGACAAGTCTAGCCTGGAAGAACCCCAAAATGGTAGCGGTTCAAAACCTGAATATTACTATAGCAACAAAATAACTCACTTTAAAATAAAACGTGCATTGGAAATCAAGCTTATGTGTTCAGGGAACAGAAAAAGAAAGATCTTATGTATTTTTTATATTTTCTTTAACTTCCTGAACTTCTGACCTGTTAGCAGACGGTGATGCAGATGTAAAAAAAAAAAATAAATAATTCCATTTCTATCAGCAATGAAATGAAACCGAACGCGACCAAATCTCCAGCACTGCAATGAACTCCCCATCTGATGCCACCAGTATTATAAAATGGGTGAGTTTATAACCACCGATGCCTTTAGCTTTACATTAAGGGGGAGTGGGGTCCCACCTCAGCTGGGCTCCATCGCAGAGAAGGGCTGGGCATGAGAGCCGGGCATCCGTGCTCTGATCCTGGCAGAATCTTCTAATAAAGCATCTGTGAGCGTGTTTCTGTGGGAGAATGTTAATGGCCTGAGGTCGTCACTGTATGATTTAAAAATAGCGTGTTTTTCTGGCCTGAAACTAAGCCAAAATGAGAGCAAACCCACTAATGGTCTGTGCTGGCTTTTAACCTTCCTTTTTCTGCCAGGCTGGGGTAAAGGATCCCCACGCTTGTTGATGTGGATGATTTTCAATTAGGATGAAATTAAGGAAATCTCTAATTTTTTAATAAATGGACACAAGAGTGTATCTGAGCACTTTGTTGTCTTTCAATGAAGGAAAAAAGAATTTCCTTGTGGGAGGGTAAGGGTAATATCTATTTCCAACTGGTGATGATGGTATGGATCTTTCTTTTTATTTCCCTCACATGAGATTTTAAGGAGGAAACAGAGGGGGTGACAGTGCAGAAGATATTTTTGCTTTGAAGAGCAGCAGATGGACAAAGCAAACTTGCATTCTCGATGAACTTCTCCACTTAGGAAGAAAGCCAAAATCAAATTAAGTTTCTATCATTTAATATTTAATTTCAATGGATTAAATGTTGTGCATGGAAATTCATGAAACATTCCGATCACCCATGTTTTCTTGGATAGAGTTAAAATGGCTCAGGAGCTCTCTGGGAAACTCTCATCAGCACAGAACTTTGTGACAACAGAGAGGGAATAGTGACCGATGTGCCAATGCAACAGGCACAGTTATTGTAGCAACCCAAAATACGACTGTCTGGGTACACTTGTGTGCCCCTTGTGTTTCTCCCCCTCAGAGGAGCACGAGGCACCAGCTTGAGTGATTTTCTCCTTCTTGACCATTCACCTCTTTATAAATACGCGCTCTATGTATTTGTGAGATATGCCCTATGTATTTATATCTGAATATATGCTGCTTCTCTGCTTTGCTTATCAGAATGCTGTATAAAAGATGCTGTCACAAGCCATTCAAAAGACACAATGCGTTCACTGCGTCTCCCTTCCCTACCAGCCCAACTATCTTATCAAAAAATAAATTAGTTTGCTTTGATGGTATTTGTTCTTGACAAATCCATGCTGGCTGCTTTTTTATCATTTTATTAATCTCTAGGATCTCTGTAAGTCGACTCTTTAATATTTTTCCCCCTGCTTTCCCAGATATTGGTGCTGCTCTGTAGTTCCCGCTCCTCGTCCTGTCAGTCCCCATTGGAGTTGCTGCAGCTGCGTCTCCCGATTCACCCTCATCTTCTGGAGTTTCTCCAGCTGAGATTTTCATCTCCCGCCCAGAATATTTTGGGAAGCCTCCTCTGCATTCC
>NW_010167367.1:10725-28420 GCF_000695765.1 Mesitornis unicolor
GAGCAGCCATGTGTCCCTGGATCTCTGCATCCTTTGGGTTTATCCGCCGGGTGCTGCCCACATCCATCAGGGAGGGCACCTCAGCTGACTCCAGGGACAAGGATGGCAGCTGGGCTCTGCCTCACTTTTCTGGGTCTTTTTTTAATTTGTTTGGATTTTTTTTTAAAATCATCTTGTATTACAATTACAGGGTGTTCTATTCAACGTAAGAAGGGAAAAGAAATCAGCACCTTACGCTTCCAATGCATTTTACACCCATTTCTTAATAGCGTGATGTTAGCACCATTTTCATGTTTAGCATTAGCCTTAAATTGTGCTTGAAATTTGGAGTTAAATCCCCTTTGTGGAGTAAATAGGCTTAGTGCAGTGGTGCCAATCAGCCTGCTTGCCCCCCTCCTTTTTTGGAGGGAGGGTTTATTTTTTAGGAAAAGAAGGAGCCCACTCATCTGACATAGTGTGCCAAGATTCCCTACTCTGGTAACTGAAATAAATCAGGTTATTAAAGCCATCACCAGAAGCAGATGCTGCTTTGGGGGTAGCGAGGAGCTGCCACTGGCTCCCCCCATCTGTTGTACCATGCTCAGCCCCAGCCCTTGGTGCCGCTGCCTGTCTATTATCTTTTATTTAAAAAATCACAAAAACCATGCAAGACAGAAGTTAATATGCATTTGCTGTGGAGCAGGAAAACCCCAAGTTGCTGGTAACTGAGCATTACAGTATTTCTGACAGATGCGAGATCCAGAGTATCAGTATCTGAAGCTGAAGCTGATGAGAGGGGGGGAAATTATTGCTGAATATCTCATGGATGTAATATTCACCTCTTTCAAACAGTCCCAGACCCTATTCCCGTGTTTGTTCCCTCCAGCCAGGTTTGTTTCACCATTGTTTCCACATTAAACAGGAGCAATGGGTGGAAATCCAGTGTTTTATCTGGGAATGCCCAACTCTCCCAGGCTCATTTCACTTCAGGCCGGGTTGGGACCACGGTGGCTTAGTCACAGCATTGCTGGTGAAATGGTCCCAGATTTTCTCATAATCCTGGCTGCTTTTTAAACTGGAGAGAATAACTTTGACCATCTCTATGTCAGGGAAACCTTGATGGGAAATGACCTATGGTGCGGGGAAAGCTCCTGGTCGGACCCCAGCAGCCCCCAGGACTTGTCCTGTCAGGCTCCTCCAAAAGCAAAGGGCATTTAAGGGGTAAAGCACAAGGCCACAGGAAAGCACAGCACACCCATTTCTACCCTGCAGCAAGCCCTGGTTGAAAAAAAGAAAGAAAAATTATCCGTCATTTCAGCTAGGAAGCAGAGTCCTGGTGACATTTGATTTTGAGATCACCCTGATGATACGCTGCAAGAGGTTGATGTTATTCTGAAAATCATACCTATCCCCGGGGACTTTGATAATGATTTGGATGGAGAGAAGTACCTGTGCTCAGGCGGGTGATGGGAGATCCAGAGCTGGAGCTATTTTAAGCCAAGCAAAAAAAAGGCAGCCAGCATTATGCAAAACCCAGGCAGTCTATGTGCATTGGGTACAGAGCGTCTGACTGTCAATGCGTAAATAAGTGCCGAAGGCTCAGCAGAGCCACGGTTTTTCCTGTTTATTTGGGAAAGTTCAGGCTGTTCGTAAGGACGACGCAGTCAGGCGAGGAAACACCGGCTCATCCCGGCAGGAATCACCACCAGATGAGGCTGCGTAAGAGTCTGGACTTCCAGTTTTTGCAGTGATGAGCTGCTCCAAAAATGAATACATTTGAAAAATAATAAGGAGTTTCCTTGACACTCTGCTGCTCCATTCAGCTCCTTCTAGGGGGAAATAAGGAGACCCCTCCTGTCATCTCTCCCTCCCTCAAAAGCCATTGCTCTTCCCCACTTTCCAGTCCCCCTCTGGAGGTAAATCCAACTGAGCCTGGCCGGGATGTGGACCATGTCACTTGTCCACCCCACCCCAGTGTCACCGTGAGGGGGGCAGTGGCTCCACTCAGCCCCCAGAAACATGGGGACACATCCACAGGGCTGCCCTGCAGCCCAGGATGCGGGGATGCTGCAGGTCCTGGGGAGGGACCACAGGAGGGGAGAGGAGGTGCTGCTTGGATGTGAGCACCCAGGAGGGATGAGTAGAGCCGAGCTCAAATATAAAACTTAAAATAAAAATAATTAACTTCCAGCTGCTTCTTTCATAGCAAACCAAGGAATGTGGATTAAAAGAAATGAGATTATCCAGCATAAGAAAATAATCCAGAACAACTGATGAAGAGGAGAGAAAAGGTATGGCTAGTTCAAGTTGGTGCATTGAATAATTAGGTGCTGTTGCAATGGTATATTATTACGTCATGTTTTAATGTCATTTTATTTTGTTTTATGCAGCCTACGGTCATTCGGAGAACAAGGACTGGGCTGGCAATGTTTCCTGATGAAAATTATTTCCCAGTGTTGATGTGGGGCCAGCTCCGGCTCCAGCTCCATCCAGTACCCGGGGCAGCTCCCACACCCCATCCCTGCCCATCTCTGCAACAAAAGTAACCAGTTGCCTTACCACCGGGTTTAATTACCCTGCTCCAGAGCTTATTAGGAGCGTGGTCCGTCCAGAGGTCAGGGACGAAGCCCCCCCTCCCACTTCGTGCCATCTGCCATTGCCATGACACTGGCTTTGCTTTTCACGCCTGGCTGGGTGCGCTGGATGCGTGGGGTAATGGGGCTATTTTTCCCCCACCCTAAGTCTTTGGAAAAGAATTTTTTTTTTCTGAAAAAAAGAATGGCTGCCCTTTTCCTTTCCACTTTTTTTAAGCCTTTTAGCATACAGTTTTCCAGCAATTGGGAGGAAAATTGCCCTGAAAGAAAGAAACAAAAATCTGTCTTATTTTTTTAAACAAAACCCCCTGTGCCACACAAGCAGCTGCAGAGAATTTCTCTTCCAAACAGATGATGTAATGGGCTTTGTCAGCCAGTGCTGTCATGAATAAAAACCAAGACCCAAAAATCATCCAAGCTTTCGATGAAACTCATAAGGTTCCTGGTGCAAGAGATTGCCAAAATGAGCTCGGGCCGGTGGTTTTGTCATGCAGATCTTGATTGCAGTGAGATGGTGAGTGGAGGGCTCAAACTGGGCAATAACCAAAACCACTGAGTTTTGCAACCCCCAGCCTCACCGAAGGAGAGGGGACGGTGCAGGGGGGCGAGAGCAGCAGCTGCGGGGGCACCTGGGGGCACCCAACCAAGGAGTGCTCAGTCCCTGGGTGCAGCTGGGTGCTGGGACGTCAAGCAGGGCTTTCAGCATCCACCATGGAGTCACTCATATTATAACAAATGGGACCTACAACCACATTTAATATATATCTGTATATGTATATTTAATCTATTATATAGAAAATATTATGTATTACAAGTCCCAGCAGGACGTTAGGGACAGGGCTGGGAATGAGACCAGAGCTGGGGACATTTGCTGTTCCCACAGTGCTGATAGTCCTGATAGGATGAGCCCAGGCCAAGCAGGGAACAGGCAGGGGTGTCAGCGCTGAATCATGTTTGTAAAGTCATTTTAAGTTGCAACTGGAGCTTTTCATGGTAAAAGGTGAAGCGTTGCCAATCCACGTAACACTGAGTGGTTTGTGGCACCGTGCAAGGCTCTCCAGACTGAAGGCACGGCTCTATCCTGAGCAGAAACCCTGCTGCAAAGCCAGAGCCACTGTAAATGAGGTGCATCAGCCCTGCAGATCACGACTGCTCACTTTAACCAATACATGCACTAACTGGGGGGCTTCTACAGTGCATGTTCCTCATCTGATGTCCTGTGGTGGCTTGAAGACAATTTGCATTGCTGCCTGTCCAAACTTGTATTTGGATAATTTTTAAGACACGCATAGCCTATCCCATGGCTTGTAAAAGATAGATGGAGCAATCACCACCCACTCCATAAAATATATTTGACTTTTAGAAAACGTGCTGCTGAGAGGTCTTCATAGACCCATTTTAATTTATCGATGGGCTCTGTGGCCATCCCCGACGTCCCCAGGAGCCAACCACAGCACGCAAGCAACCACCACCAACCTCTGCATGAACTGGGGCATCTCCTGCAAACACCAAGCAAGACGTCTTCCAGTCAGCAGCAACGCTTTTAATCTGGTTTTCTCTGTATGAGGTTGCTGTATCATGTCCATACAGATCGCGGCACTGGGTTGGATCCCACTCATGGCAGCCCAGCCATCGGCCCCGAATTCACCACTGGGCTCACAGCTGCACGCCGAGGATTATGAAAGAAAGACAATTGGTTTTTTTGGTTGGTTGTAGCTAACAGCACCAGGGCTGGGTTTCATTATGCTCTTCTTGCAGGACCTTGTTCTCAGAGTATTTCAGCACAGATCATTTCCAGCCCCGTTTCTGTAACATCAGGCTCTTCTTGGTGCAAGAAACCCCATTAATTACAGCTTTGAGTGCTCAGATACCAGACTGTGCAGCTTCAGCTACAGACGAATGCTGCGTACTTGGGTGTCCCAACCATTCACTGTGGACATGAAAATAGAGGCTCCTTCCCCCAAAAATGGGACAAAGCTGACTCCCAAGATCAAAGGAGAGCTTGGTAAGCTGGCACCTGCAGTTCATTTAAGGCCATGTTAGGGATGTTTAAAATAAATCTCTAATGAAAGATTAGGTGTATTCTCTTATTTGAATGATTTCGACCTTGTTTTCATGTCAAACAGCTGAATTTCCCATGACACGTGAGGCAGTGGGGCTCGATGCGCAGGAGTCCTTTCTACAACAGCCTTTTTTGTGATGTTTTTCTCTTCTAGCTTCTATGTGGTCACTCTGTTTTGTTAAAGAAGTTTCTTTTATGCAAATCCCAGACTACAAATGTGAAGTATACTACATAAAAATAGATCAGTGAGTGCCACAGTGGCTGTGTCATAATGAACGAGCTCTGCAGTCAGAGCACTAGCAATCACTGAGGCTGTGGAGCTACTGAAATTTAACCAGCCAGGGTAGGAGAGAGTTTTCTGCCTTGGTGCTGTCGGTAGAACTGCTAGATCTAGGATGACCCTGTATGATCCTACCTAGATTTCAACTTATAGCAAGTGCTATAGGTGGAAAACCTCTGGAACAAGAGCGGGGCACCAGGAAGGCTTTGTTACGCTTTAACTTCCATATCCCCCATGGGTGGCCCCGCCGCCTCGCTGCTCAGCTGGCCTGCTTTTCCATAGATCTCATTACAAATAATACCTATCACCATTCATCCAGCACATTAAATTTGTACAAAGATTTAGAGAACGAAATTAAATCTGATGGAGAAACTTCTGTTGACTGCAAGAGAGCGATGAAGTAATCTTCATAACCACTTGAATTTCTACAAACTGCTGCTGCTTTTCCTCCAGGTTCACATACTTCAGTGAGTAGGACATGCAAAATGAAGGTTGCTTATCATCCACTGCAAGACAGGCACAAGCCACTGTCCCCATCACTGGGGCAGCAGGAAAGTGTGAGCATCCCACTGGGTAACCGCTAGCCAGTGCCCATGGGGGCCCAAAACTCGGGGCTTGATTAATTTCTGATTAACCTCAAGCTCTCAGGGTCCTCCCTGATTACCAAGTTGTGTTTGTGGTGCAGTTATACAAGAACATTCAGACATGACCACCACCTAGAGGCTAGAACCCTAAATGAAGCTAGGAAGATTTATAGTCAAGATAGGCCAAAAAGGGGTTTTTTAAGGTATTTAATGAGCTCTAAGAGCAGTTTGCTCGTCCTGCACTGGGGATGCGTCATTATGTTCGCCAGCCCCACCGGGTCGTCTTCCAAGAATTTGTCTAATCGCTTACTAAACCATTAGTTTAGATTTTTGGGATCCATGTGGGCAACGAGATCCCTGGCTTAATTACACAGTGTGTGAAATATGTTCATTTTGCATCTGCCACTTGGTAATTTCATTTGGTGCCTCTTTGTTTGCTTTGTGTTCCCACACAAGAGCCATCGACCCCTATTCACTTTCTCAATGCCACTGCATGCTCTATAAGTCTCCCTCCTCCTTTTCTCTCCCTGTCAATTCTTTGCAAGACAAAAAGGGTAATTTAGTTAATTGTTGCTGATATAATGTGCTAAAACTCTCCTTTACCCTCCAACAGTTAATTACACTTGTTAATTATTTTCATTACTCCCAGGCTAATGGTCCAGGTATAGAGGAGGGCCCCACTGGGCTACAGAGGCATAAACACAGAGCAGAAAAGTCAATGTTTTCTCCAAAGAGCTACAGGTCTGTAACAGCATGGGTGGTGAAACCAGAGCAGGGAAAAGCTTGGCCTAGGTTTGCAAATTTCTGCTTTGCAGCATGGAAAGATTTCTAGGAGGTGGCCTTAGGGGAAGGCAGGTCCTGCAGGATTGCCCTTGGACTGTGCTGTTGAGGCCCCAGTGGCGGCTCCAGCCTCTACCTCCTTCGCAGAGATGATGTTTCCCATCCAAAATGGAGCCGTGCCTTGGCGATGTGGCTCTGGCCAACACCTCCGTGATGGTGGATATGGTTATGTGAAGGAAGAAATCAAATCAAGGAAACTTTCGGCCTGGCTGGAAAGCTGAGGCTCAGTCCCAGGCTTAGGGACTGCCTTGGGGAACAGCTGTCCCTGTATCAGTAAATCAAGAAAAAGATCATTTGTGGTCTCGCAGAGCAGCATCTGCCAGCACCCTCACAGCCAGGATGAAATCCAAGAGTTGCCGCAATCTAAAGCTTCTCTGCAGTTTCTTTTATCTTACTGGGGGGAAAAAAAAACAAACAGAAAAGAACCAGAAAGCTTGGGGCTGAGATGTCTCACATCTGGTTTTAGCTCCGAGAAATGTACTTCCACCCCCTCCCTGAATTGTTCATGTTAAACAAACAAGATCCCTGCGATTTTTCTGGATTTCGCCTCTCGGATAACTTACAAGCAGCAAATTCCAGGCTCCATCCCTAATGAAAGCAACGCGCTGTGCTCAGCCGGGAGGGAGGCATTTCCACCCCAAAAAGCCCTGGGACTGCAAGCAGGGCCTGGCACCCACCGGCTGCGCACTGGGGAGGCTGACACTGGGAAGGAGCAGCGGTTTGTGTCTCTGCACTGGGAGGCATTTCCAATTTGGGACGATTCTGTAGAAATTTCACCCTGGGAGTGCCATGCTGGAGCTCTTGCACCTCTCTGGGACAGCCTCTGCATTGCAGGCTCTGAGAGGGGATTCAGCAAAACAAGGAGCAAAACAAAGCTGGGCTCTGCTGCGGAGAGATGAATTTCCTACTTCCAGTGAGATGAACTTGGTTTAAATCTTGACCACTCTAATTTTAGGTTTCAATACAGCATTTTTGCCTGCGTTATTTATGCTTCCTCCCCTTTTTTTTCTTAAGAGCATCTGGAAATGCTTAAGATGTGTCCAATTGTATTAAGATGCCTTTGAGAGCTGTATGGTGTCAATTTGATTTCCACTCTTTCAGAAGCAGAGCTTTCTAATTTGCGATCTTATTCCTTTTATATCACAGAAGCACCTACTTCATTTCGCTGCTTTCAGGTGTTGCGTCAATCTGAAGCTCACGCTAATGCACTCGGACATCACTCACATATTTCCATTGACAATGTTTTGAGCAATTCTCTCACTGGCACCACAGGAGAAAGACAGATTAATTCCTCCCAGATCCTCTCCCACTGGCCCCTTGTCCTCTTCCAGCTGCGTGGGCAGAGCCAAATCGGGGCAGATGAAGGCTATGGGAGCAGCACCCTGCTCCTCTCTCCATCCTCTTGAGTCATCTCAAACCCAATCCTAATCCAAAATTAGAGGACAGCGGCCAAAGAAGACACCAGTGACTTCTGTCACCCAACTCCACGCTCACTTGTGGCCTTCCCCCCTCTTCTGGGCACTCGATGGTTTCTGGCCAGAAGCCATGTCGACATTGTTCTCCCAGAATGAGAGGCTCCTCGAAAGCCTGGCTGTGGCGGGGCCCGGCGGCTGTTTTCGGCTCCCTGGAGCCCATCCAGCGCATCAGGTTACAGAGCAGGGGCTCTCACGCCAGCTGCATGGGGAGGGAACATCACCACTGGGACAATTAGAAAGAGGAGCCATCCGTTTCTATTCAGGAGATTCAATTTTCTTGCTGCTTCATCAGATTAACACCAATGTAACTCCATTAACTACCAGGGAAGTTGCTCTTGATCTGAAAATCAGACCCGCCAGATTTTCTGGCTTCTGCTTGCAGTCATTTCATCCAAAGGAGCGAAGGTGGATGCAGTATGTACCTATGAAAGCCTTCCTTGTGTGTTGTTTGGAGGCTTTTTCTTCTTTTCTCCATTTTAAACACATAATTTACTTTAAAAAAAAAATCCCAAGGACCTCGCTCAGATTTTCTTCTTGCTGATGGCAGCCGTGCTTTCTCTCTTCCATTCCTTCCCCTGTGCTGGTCTAGCACAAGAAGACATCTAGACCCACCTCCTTTCATGTCAAACCTCACTTTCCGGGACAGTGAGCAGAGTTTTCCTAAACCTTTTATTTTTCAGACAAAGCAATAAGCAAGCACTCGCCCAATTTCTGTTGAAGGTCCTGTAAGAAAGTGCACTATTGCACAGAATGGAAAGTCTCGATACTTTCTTTTAAAGGCATCCTGAAGTCACCGTGCTGCAGCAGGAGCCTGCACCAGAAGTTACATCGCGACTCACATTAATGCACCAAGCCTGGCAAGAACAACAAACAAAAATCCTGGTGAAGAGCCTTGCTTTTTCCAAGGATTGCTGCTAAATAAAATCATTACAATGAACCTCCGCAGCAATAAGAGAAGTCTGTAGTCTTACTTTATGGTTGTGCACTACCAGGGCTTCTATTTAGACAGGATAACATGGCCTCAGATGCTGATTCCCAACCAAACCACACTGCTCTCAACACCACAAAACTGTCCGGGCCTGGCACTGGGCACTCATTCCCAGCAGGATGTACCCACCTTGACATAGAGGTTTTCCTTTGCACCTAAGATTTAATGAGCCAACACCTTGGTGAAGGTAGTTTCTCCACATATTCCCACTAAACCCAGTACACACCAAGTGATTGGTCTCCAAAAGTGGTTTTCTCCCTTCGAAACCTCTGCTTTTTGGTCAGCTATAAAGTAAGGAAAGCATGTGAGCTGATGTGGAGCTGGCCTTTTGGTGTCTCAACATCAGGGCCGACAGATGAGGAGGATTTGGCAAAAGGCAGGCAATCTGTTTGGTTGTGCAACTCGCTCAAGGCCCCGTTGCTCAGAAAAGTTATGAATTTGAGCAAGGAGGGCTGTCCGAGAAGTTCTTAAGCAATTTTCTGTACTTATTTGAAACAGGAATCGGATTATAACAATAGTTATAGAATTAAGAACAACTCTCGCCCTGGCACTAGAAGAGGAAGAAATAAACAAAACCAAACACTCGATTGCATGTTTCTGTCTAACAACCTCCGTGCTAAAATGGAGAAACATGACTTGACATACAGCATGACCTCAATTAGCGTATGACGGGCTGATTATACCTTGGCGTATGGATGAGCCCTTTGCTAAGAAGGAAATATCAATGCTATTCATAGTGTCTGCTGTTATTTAAATAACTATGCTTGACACACTCACTGATAGAGGCTAAAGCCAAAGAGAAAGCGTGCAATGGTACCAGAATTTGGAGAAGGAGCTCACCTTCCTGTCAGAATCGGATTTCTTATTTTAAGCCCTTTTAGAGAAACCACTGGGGGGGGTGGAATATGTAAATATAAAACATTTCATACCAATATGCATTTTCTCCCTGAAGCAGCACAGGCCCATTGGTATTTCTCACCGACTTCAAGCAGCATTCAGGCAGACCCTACAAATGATTGTACCATGCGTCCAAAGCAGGCTGAATTGTTAGTGATCTTTTATTACTCAAAAGCAGGTTAAATTCAGTAATAATTTTTACATGTAAAGTGTCAGGATATCTAACTATTGCTGGATCCTCTTCAAACTGGGACATTCAGGATCTCCCTGGTTGTACTAAGTTACCTCATTTTTTCAGACACGGATCTGCAGGAGACTATAAAAGCCACCATGTCTCAGCTGTGCTGGATTAAGGGAATACACTGCAAAGGAAAAGGCCCCCAAATACTCTCTCACCTTTACTGTTGGGGAAGATCTTGCTCAGTTAACCCTGATGCTTTTATAGAGCAGCTCTACAGACTGAAAGGTGGTGCAGCAGGGATAAAAATCCCCCATGCTTTAAGGCCTTGAAAATTAAACCCACATTAAATATCATCTAGTAAGCCAGGGCCCTGGGGTACGGATCCTGAAACACACATTTAATACAAGACACTATGCACTAAGATGCTGAGTTAGGTTTTGGAGATGAGGTAAAATATGCAAGCTCTTGAACTTCACATTTCTGGGCTGCAAAACATTTTAATGCAAAAGATAAGGTTTCTGCACTGTGGACGTTTTTCTCCTGATAAAATATATAATGTATTTGGGCATCAATGTGAAGAAACTTTTATATAAAAGGAGGCTTTAAGAGGAAAATTCAAAGTGTCCTTGGGAAAGTTACATAGAATAGCTAGAGCAACAGAAACCAGTCTAGGTGAAACAAATACTATTGGTTTTTACTAACACCATTTAACCAGTGTCCAGTCTAGCTGTCATTTCCAGGATAATGGAGCTTGCAGTAATGGAAAGCACTTCTGTACACGCGTATGTTACCATGCAGGGAGAAGCTAAGTGAGTCCAAGAAAATATTTTGCGAGTAATACATGGTTAAAGAAGAAAACTTGAAAAGTTAGGGAAGTATGCACTTTAACCAGCACTACCAACATTCCTACATCAACAGAGAACTATTTTATACTGTTAAGGGTTGACGCAAACCTGGTAGTCTCTGAGATCCTGCAATATTTCTAAGAGGAAAGAACCCCTCTCTGAATTGCAATCAAGTAATAGGCACATAAAAGAAAATCAGACACCATAATTCCAAGCAGTATCTCTAATGCTCAAGGTGCACTGGGCAGCAGCAGGTATCCCATAACTACTGGAGTACCAGAGCTTACAAGGTCATCTATTCCCATTTTGGCTGAGAGGCTGGCCCATAAAGTCATTTTTGTTTCCACAACTAAGGAAGACAGGGCCTGCCCCTCATCATGCTATGGCCCAAAGCCTTCCAGCTGCAAAGGTTGTCTCAGCCTGCAGCCCTGCACTTGGGGAATTTGGTACAGCAGTCCATTTGCAGCACAAGCAACAAACCACAATCAGCTTTTGAGGAGTCTTTTTTATTAAGATAAATCCAGCAAAATTCCTAACAGTGGGTACATACAACCAACCTGCCCTTTTAAAAGAAATGTTTGTATTTCATTTAAAAACATGATTACACTTTTATTTATTTTATTTTTTTTTTCAAAACTGACAAAATAAAATTACATTTGGGAAACAACAGATTTCCAGCTCTTAGGTTTTTTTTCATGAAAATAGCTCACCTTCTTTATAAAAGCAACCCACAGAACCACTGGAATGTTTAACACAGTTATTTGTTTTGAGACCTCCCCACTTTAAGAAACCATACAACACATACAAGGGTAAAATTAAAATCTGAAGTCTGTAAGCATGACTTACACAAAAAGGGACACACTGACAGAAGTCAAAAGCTACCACCACTTATTCTTTCCATGTACCATACAAACTATTACAATCACAAAATTTAAAAACAATGATTTTTTTTTTCTTTTCTTTTGTTTGTTGGGGATTTAATTCCCAAGTAACCGAGATGAAGATGTTCCATAATTAAATTCATGCTAAAAAAACCTGCATTTATAAAATAGTTGATAAAAATATTCCTCTCTGTTAACAATACAGCATGGAGGTACGGATACCAAATGATGGAGATATAGGGCAGGGTTAACGTTACTCGGACTTGGCTTCCTTATCATCAGATGCTTCAGCAGCTGGTGCCTATAAAAGTGTTTGGGAAGAACAGAAATATTATTTGTAATTCTAATCGGATTGCATTCTAACTAGCATCAGAGAAAGACCAGTTTGTTAGCACTGACATGGACAGCACTTGGTGTGGATAGACAAGAATGCACAGCCACTACAGAAAATATCAACACAACAACATGTTGGCTGGTAATTCTACAAATTAAAACCCAGACGAGTATTAATAGATAATCGAGTTGATTTTGGAATGCTAAGTGCCTCCAAAGAGGCAGAAGTTTAGAATGTATTTTGGGTTAGGATCAATGATATGCTACGGAAAGTTCAAGTCCTCATCTCTGTAAGTCACGGGGAAGTGTAAGAATTACCCATAAAACCACGACACTTGTCTATTGTCCAAACTTTGGGGAAACTGGTTCTCACCTGGTTTCTGTAAGAATGTCTGCTATTACTTTTTAAGTCAACACATCAAAACTGCGAAGCTCCTATCAAAGATTCTCTGCAGTACACTAGTTCTGTATTAACTTTCAGCAAAGAAGCTCCTGAATGCACGACCCATTAACTGGATAACGATACTTAATGCATTAAGAGAGAGCACTGTAAATCAAAAGCAACAGAACACAACAGGCTAAGCTGTGCCCACCGGGGCAAAGGGAGCCCACAGTAAATGTTGCACTTCTACTATCAGCAAGAAATCTGCTAGGAAAAGGCTATCAGGAGCTGACTGAGGCTGACAGCAGCTCTTGGGTAAGTAGCTGATACAGTAAGACCTGTAAGAAAGAAGCAAGCAGATCAAGAGACAAGACCAAGGGTATTTTGCAGATCTCTTGTTGAACTGTTCTGAGGCGACGAATTGTTTTAAAGAATTGTGTAAAACTTAAAACCAGATTTCTGGCACAGCACCCACCCGTGCTGAGCAGAAGAGGCAATCCAGCAGTCCAGAGGGGATATGTAAAGTCAGCTCAGGGCTGGAGAGCAATCTTACTGAGCCCTATTGTTCCCCAGAAATTCTGCATTACTCTTGTGCCAGCCCTGAGGGACGCTACAACAGCACAGACCACCTGTGGAAGGGCACTATCCCCACAGGAGGAATGAGTTTGATGGAGAAGGCTATTCTTTCAGGTTCTCCCTCAGAGCTGCCTCTCTGCAGCTGCTGTGTCTTTACAGGATGGCAGTGAAACCCACGACTTTCTGACCAGGAGGCCCAATCGCGAGCTCCTGCAGATGTATTACCAACACGTCTGCATTTATTCCCATGTTTACTGTAGCTAAAGTACCTCGTTAGTTTTGGTATCTCCATTTTCAGAGTGGTTTTCTTCTTTAGCATCCTCTTGTTTAGTTTCATCTTTGCCTTTGGCTCCTTTCTTCCCTTTTGTTGCTGCCTTTTTCTCCTCCTTTTTATCATTTGCTGCTTTTTCTTTCTGTTAAGAAAACAGACCACGATATGGTAAATGCTAATTTCCACCTCATATGTCTGCTTACGCACATTCTCAACTCTTAAAACCATCTACGCAGCCTGCTTCTACACACTGGACTTCCTATTGACAAAGATGAGATGAAAGTTCCTAAGGAGAAGTGTTTTCCTTCTGTTCTGTCCTGAATACGCTACTGAGAAGTGCATAATATAAAAGCAGCCATGGCTGGGGTTAAAAGAATTCCTATTTTAAATAGGCATTCAATTAAATTAGCTAATAAATGTTGAACTGGCCTGTACTTCTGCTGTGCTGCTGAAAGGCATACCACAGACCAAAAAGAACATGTACAACCAGTGGAAATACCAGCATACTTCAGATGTGCTATTAATGCCTATTTAGAAAACTGTAACAAAGCTGTAGTCAAAGGACTTTCCCCCCTTCCCTGCCAGAAATATTCCTCACCATGATAAATAATTTGTGGGACAGACAAGTTGAGGGCTCAACAGCACCACTTCAATAACAACGAGAACTTTGCATTTATTATTTAAGTGCAGTTTCTCACATATGGATCAGGCTAAATCAAAACAAAACTTGATGCTACAACTTCTGTAGTAATATTTTTCCATATGGCAAGGTCAGATCCCGACCCCAACATAGACACAAGCACGACTCTCATTAGTTTCACCTTGAGGATCTGCCTCTTGCTGACAATAAGCAAACTAGCTTAGTTCCTCACCTGATTAACCTTTCTCTAACAAGGAACCATAAATATCTGTAAAATTACTATTAAGAGGTAAGTGAAGATAAACAGGTAATAACTGACTATATCCATCTACTCGGGAGGAAAGAGGAGAATATGCCTCCACTCCCTCTTTATCCCCTCCGTTGGCTGAACAGTCCTCCAACTTTCAAGAGAAGAAGAAAGACAAATATCACAGTAATATCAGCACCCAAGTATTCTGGTACTGTCTGGCATTAAGATTCAGAACTGCACTACTACTATGGAACTGCTTTGCTCTCTGTCACTTGAACAGACCTCATCAGACCTCTGAAGCACACATTAGTCCACTATGAAGGGTGTTAACTCACTTGCTCTTCCAACGCAAGCCATAATGGAGTTTTGAAGACTTAGGGTTATGTGAGGAAGGGTATATTTTCCCTTACCCCATGAAAAACAACAACAAAGTATCAACAATGTATCAAAAGAGCTAAAATTGTCATTCTCTGCAGCCCACTCTTCGCAGGTAAAGCCTCTCTTAAAAAAGAATTTGAGGAGAATGCACAGAAACAAGTCTCCTCCATCCTCTCAGCCAGTTCTGACCTAATACCATTGTATTAATATTCCCGATTCATTTTTCCATACAGATGGCAATTCAGTAATAAAGTCATGTGTTTTAAAAAGTGGTACTTCCAGTTCTAGGTTTTTCAATATGGCTGAGTTTAACAGGTGAAATCCATTCTGACACACACAAAAAACCATTTAAAGAACCTAAAAGTTGCAAAGTTAAGCATCTGGGGGAAACAAGAACTAAAGATGTGTGCACAATTCTTGTTACATCCCCCTTGCACAGATATTGATCCAGTATTAGGAGCTCGAGACAACCCAAAAATGCAACTCAAGTATCCTGCCTCCAAAACAGCACCTTGGAAGCAAGAGGACCAACGCTTTCCCAGTCCAACCGGGGCAATGTGTGGGGCTGTGCCCAAGGCACCACCTGGAAGTGGCAGAATTAAATGATCCCACAGGGAGACTGCACCATTCACCCCGTGCAGGAAGGGACCACACAAAGTTTTGGCAGTCATTTACAGTCCTTAAGTTTTGAATACTTATTTTCACAACTTCTGATTCTGTTAACATTAACTTTTATGTATAAATCCTGAGATGTTTCCACAAAAATAAAAAAGCAAACTTGAAAAAAAGAACATACCAGTAATGTGCACGTATGCAACTGCACTGACCTCTGCATGGGTCATCAGCAGAGGCTGAACTCGGGACTTTCAGATCCCCAAGAAGGCTCTTTGCCACTTAGGCTGGAAGAGCCACCACCAGCTGTGGGCTCTCCTCTTCCTGGGGCATCAGTCACGAAAGCGGAATGCAATCCCAAGGGTGCCACTCCTACCATGGGAATGCAGAGCAGCAGGGCTCATAGGCTCCCCTGTGCTCTGGAATGGGATCTAGACATCCGGCTGCATGGTCAAGATGAAGATGTGAAAAATTTGCTCTGCACACCACTGTGATGACAAAACCAAGCAGCTCATCATCTCCTCCGTAACTACAGCATCTCCCACACCTATGCTTTGCCCGTATGACAACCCAAAACTGCAATGGAAAATGTCTGATGGGAACATGTTAAGAAGAACACTAAAGTTTTGTTGTTGCTCTTTTCGTTCTTTCCAGCTGCAAAATCCTAATACAATCTGAACATTTACAGATCCATCTAAAAAAAGCACTGCAAACTGTGGCTGCTGGGGAAGTTTGTGACAGGAAGTGTGGTATAAAGAGACACCTCATGGATTGCAGAACTGTCCCTTTTGAAATTTCGAACTGTTGCTCCAAAGCACAAAGCAGCTTTAAATAGTTTCTTTTTGAACTACACCGTCAGATAAGCCAATATTTTTGACATTTCCAAAAATATCCAGCTCTGGGTATATAAAACTTCAGTGATTAAAATTTGATAAAGTGATAACTAACGGAAAAGGTTGTCTTTGAATGAAAACATAGCACAAGACTGTAATTAAAAGCATGATTTTCAATGCCTTCTCTAATTGAGTCTCTGATCTCTATTCAAAGCATCGTTTTCCCAACAATGCATTATACGAAACTTCAGAATGGCTTTGCAAGGCAAGCAATAAAGCCTCACCACAAATGATTTAAAATCTGATCAGATTACCAAGTTCCTTCACTAGGAATTGGATAAAATTATCTTTACATCTTTCACGTTCTTTTAACTCACATAATTCAATCTTAAATCTTTAAAGAAAATGATGAGAACCCAAAATGGTTCGTGGTGGGTATTTTTTTCACTCCTATAAACAGTTTGAGAAAGCAAAGTATCACTTCAGTTAGAGATCTCGAACACTTACCTTAGGTGCTGCCTTTTTGGGCTTTGGCTCCGGTTTAGGCGGAGCAGGTTTCTGCACAAAACATAAGCAAGAAACAGTCAGACGAATGCTAGAAATGGTTTAGCAACATGTTGGCAACTCTTGAAAGCTTTTTAAATAAAAAATGGTTTTGCGCTGTCTGCTTCAATTCTGTAGTATAAAGGAGTAAATTTCAGAGCAGTAACTTTTAATGATCCAAACCCACGTTTCCTCATGTTACAGTGGTTGTGGGACAGACACTGACAGTAGTAGTACGTGGCTCACTACAGTGTCTGGGTGCTACTGTCTGCTGTGAAGGCAAGCGGCTGCCAAATATGAATGGTATCAACATTTGTACTTCAGTCTGTGTATGAATACACATCTTAGCTTTCACTGAAATTAAGTATTTTCAGTTTTAAATAGCAACCGTTATCCACTTGGCATTTCCACTTGGCTTAAAAAAGGGCTGGGTGCACAAAGCAACTGTGGAAAAGGATGCCATGAGCCGGTTTAAAGCTGTGACTTTGGGCTGAACTCTACTCCATGACAAGAGATTTACACCCTCTAGCTCTTGATTTACCCAACAGTTGGGCCCACAAAATCAATGGGCAAATTACAAGTGTAAGGAGAGAGCAGGTAATTTATGGAGCTATGAGCAGGTATTCATATGGAGAAGACCTGCAGAGAACAAATGCATCTTGAAATCAGTATTCCTTGACACTGGATACTCATGTGTCCAGACTGAATGTTAACTACCACAGACGTTGTATCTCACGTGAAATATCCAAAAGTAAACCTGTAATGTGTTGATACTCAATGACTGGAAACATAGAATGGGAACCTTAGTTATCAAGATTGCAATACTCTAACCATGCCTTTCACAATACCGGTGGGAAAAACTCAAATGGTTTCTCTACGGCTGTTCCCCAGAACTTAGCATCCCATGTGATGTAATATTAAGAGAACACATAAAGATACTTACAGCGGATAGTCTAGCCGACCTTCTCTTTGGCTGCGTAAAGAAAGATGTGTCACTAAAATTAAGAGACCATACAAAGCAGAACCGCAACCCAGCATAACACTGCACATGCACTACATCACGAAGCCCTTATGAAT
This sequence comes from Mesitornis unicolor, assembly GCF_000695765.1. Taxonomy (NCBI): domain Eukaryota; kingdom Metazoa; phylum Chordata; class Aves; order Mesitornithiformes; family Mesitornithidae; genus Mesitornis; species Mesitornis unicolor. Next base: position 28,227 of record NW_010167367.1, read on the forward strand.
GCTAAGATTTATGAAACTACGAGCATTATGGCCATGACTTCCCGTAAGCGCAGCTTTGTTCAACAGTTCTTTCTATGCCACCACCCTTTTACCCCACCGAGGTGATGATGAAGTTTCTTTACTTCCAGGAGTTGTGCCATTAAGGCTGTCACCAAGCCACTGGCTATTCCCCTTGGAACCAGTGGCCTCTGGGA
>NW_010167367.1:28449-28899 GCF_000695765.1 Mesitornis unicolor
GGGCCGGAGCCCACCGACCCCAGGCACCTGGCCCAAACCTACCCCCACACCTTTTGGGGGGCGGGGGGGGCTGAAGACCCCACTCGAGGTGCAGGAACTTCATAATTTTATTTATTTAATAACATCCATTTATATGAAAGTTTTTGGAGAAGCGGGGACCGGGACAAAGCAGCAGGTCCTACCTCCTCCTTTGCCTCGCCTTCAGCTGGAGCCTGCAAAGGAAAGGGAGAGAGCGAGGTGAGAAAGCAGCACCAACCCTCAGGGAAGCCCGGGGGCAGGCAGGGAGCCCACAGCGCCAAACCCCTCTGCACTTCCCGGCTCCTTCCTCATTTCACGGGGCCCAGGAGCGGGAGGGGAGAACTATGGAGGTGTCCCCCTACAACGCCCCGTGGACTACAACTCCCACAATGCCTCGCGGCCGCCGAGGCTACGTCACCACGCCGAGGCGTC
>NW_010167368.1:0-14637 GCF_000695765.1 Mesitornis unicolor
CCCCGAGCCCGCCCCGGGGTGCCGCGCGCTCCCCTTGGTGAGGGTCGGTCAAGTCGACTCAGTAGCCCAGGACTGAATTTGAAAGGGTGCAGGCCCAGGGCTGATGTCCCTGCGGGACAGGTGGCTCAGGTGGCATCGCAGGGAGAGGAAAGTAAAACAGCAGCAGATGCCTAGCAAAAGCATGGGGATAAAGGCAGTGCAGCATTGCTTTCAGCTTGCTGTGTGGAACATTTTTCCATCTCCAACAGTCTGTCTTGCCAGGGCTTCTTGAGGAAGGGAAAGTGTCTCTACACTTTATTATTATTTCCAGAGGATGTCTTTTCCAATAATGTGTATGGTTGCTCCTTCAGAACATGGAAAGTTTTGGCATGTACAAGCCACTTAAGTTGTCAAAAGATATTTGTGGCCTAGTTGTCTATTTTGTGAAGAAACAAGTTTTCTTTAAAACCTGACCACTGCTAATTTCATTTTTTAACCATTTGCTCTCACATTGAGAGAGACTATGGCTACTCATGGTGTCCATGCTACTCGCTTTACAGATCTGTCTTAATACCCCTTGACACCCTTTTGTATGCTGAATACTCTTCAATCACTTAGTTATTCTTTGGTAATATGTTAACTTCTCTGGGCTTTTCCAGCTATATCCTTCCTGAAAAATGAACAGTTGGAATGACACGGTGTTCGGGTGTGAGCAAAGTATGAGTTTACAATGCAGTGTGTTTATTATCTGTCATGTGCTCTGTCCATCTGCTAATGTTTCTTAACCTTGTGTTTGCTCTGTATGACCATGTCTGATCCTTGAGCTGATGTCAGTGAGGACACTGAAGAGGATAAAAGCTGTAACAGGGGCTTGAAAGACAGCAAGATTGTATCGTCTCCAGGTTGGAATTGTTCTTTGTGTACTATTTAAGAGAAGTGAGGACTGTCACCTTGAACAGCTGTCATGGCTCTGCCTCTCTTGAAAGAGTGCAGAAATGCCAAGGGGTGAAAGTGGCTTTTGAGGTATGGGCTTCTTCAGGCTGTCCCAAGTTTTCCATGTCTGTTTCTCTGACTTCTCTTGGGTATCTTTTTGTAGAAAAATACCCAACTGAAACCTCCCACCTAGACCATTTACATTCATCACTTGCATTCATTTGTTCTTGTTTTACTTATACACACATATCTAACAAACTAGGCAGCTACCTTAAATGAAAAACAAGTTTTAAACTTGCTGGTTTCAGTAAGATGAAGTCCAACTCCTGTGATAAGAACCTGCTCAGTTGCAGTTTCTCAGCTCAAATGTTCCTTTTCCCTCTTCCTTATTATACTTCCTCTTTTTTTCCTTCCTCATAAAAACACAAATCCTGCTGATCAGCAGTCAGAGGACAAGAGTTTTCTGTTACAGTGAAGTGAGGCCACAATTCACTGGTTGCTGTTCAAGTAATCGGCATTACTTCTGTGAGGTGTTCTGCCTTGCCAGGTATTGGCTTGGCCAAAAAGTCATTGTGGATTAGTTTTTCATAGATGGACATACATGTCTTGAAATGTAACTAAATTCATTTTAAACCGCATATTCATTATGTAACTTGACAGCTGAAAGTTCAAACTTGTTTCAGAAAAAGAAATTGCCTGACTTTGTTAACAATTATTTGTCATTGATTTCAAAATGGAAAATTGAAAGGAACATTTTTGTAATATTTTGCTGCATTACTTCCAAAAAGGGAAAAACATTGTGCAAGGTCATAAAAAGTTATGTGATGTGTATGGTGAAGGTGCTTTAAAACTGCTGCAGTGTCAGAATTGGTTTGCTAAATTTTGGTCTGGGGATTTCAATATTGACATGAACTCCTTGAAACATGAAGAAAACGATCCATTTTTGAAATTTATGATAACAGGTGATGAAAAATTGATCATCTACAGTAATGACAAAAAAGATCATTGGAGCAAGTGTGATGAACCAGCTCAAAGCACTTCAAAAGCAGATATTCACTAAAGGAAGCCTATGCTGTCAGTCTGGTGGGATTTCAAATGTATTGTGTATTTTGCATTGCTTCTGAGGAAGCAAACCATTAATTCAGCTGTGTACTGTCATCAACTGGATAAATGATACCATAAAACAGAAGTGTCTAGAACTGGTGAATTGTAAATGTATTGAGTTTCTTGGTGACAGCACTAGACCACAAGTTTGATCACTTGTCAAAAATGGTTGCAGTTTGGATGGGATGTGTTACCACATCCACCGTATTTGCCAGACTTGAGACCATCAGACTACCATTTGTTTTGTTCTTTACAAAACACCTTGAAAGTTAAAACCTTCATTGCTTATGAGGATATCAAATTGTTCTTGGAACTGTTTTTTGCTGAAAAATATCTTTGCTGAGAAATAACTTTTTGAGTGTGGAATCATGAAGTTGCCTGAAAGATGGCAAAAGTTAATTGACCAAAATGTTGTTTAATAAAGTTTTTGTTTCCTCTGAAAAATTCACCTTTTATTTACCCAGAAAAAAATCACAATTACTTTTTGGCCAACCCAATAGTTACTTTGTGAGGTGTGGTCTACATCTACACAGATCTAACAACCGCCTACTTTAAACATGAGTGGTTCAAAAATCAGTCTGAAACATGGTTGTGCAGTTTTTACGAGGATGCTGTGTGGCTGCCAGAAAGGTTTTAATGAAGTAAGATTTTCTTCTTCTCAATTCCTGTTTCGTCTTCTGGCAAATTTTGTAGACTTTGTCAATTTAGTGTACCTGACTTGGAAGTTTGCTCCTGAGGCCTCATCTAGTGCTGGGGAGTCCAAAACAGATTAAGATATGGCTTGCTCCTAAATTTCTTCCCCTCTGCAACTCCATCAGTAGCAATAAAGGTATCCAATAAGGTTAAGGTAAAAAGATGTGGTAGGGCCCAACAATGCCATGCTATGATGTCCTTATTTGCCAGCTGCCCTTAAGGAGAGAGAGTATATATTAGATACTGAGGATTAAATCCTATACTTAGGCATAACCTTTTCCATATCAGTAATAATTACAATATTTGGGGACTAACTTTCACAATTGTATCCTCACAAAGAGGCCTAATATCTACTTTTCTTTCTCTCAGTCTTATTTAAAATCTTTTTCACATTAAACTGTAAATTGTAATTGTTATTACTGTTTCTTATTCATTTTGCAGGCACAATTAGTACTTAAACTATTCAGCTCTATGTAAAGAATACAATCTTCGCTCTGAGAATATGGGGTTGTAACAGATCCCAGCATGACTAAAAATACAAATGGGAAGTAAAAGGTAAAAATAACAGTAAAGAAAATTTTAGTTGCATGAATTGTTTGTAATAGTCCTGACAGTCACGCTGTAGTAAGCATAGTCTATATTATAGCCTCGAATTACAGACACTTCACAGGTACTTGTTTTATTTCAAGCTTCTGTAAGTTTTTAAAATCCTATGGAGGTTAAAAAAATAGTTCACTGCTGAACATGTTTAAAATAAAGGAACCTTTTGCTCCATGTATAGTTTCATATTTTCACAGCCTGCAGTTGTAAGCTTGTTGTGGTGAACAGCATGGGGCTGTTTATACACAATAATCATGTAATCAAAAACTGCTGCTTGCTATGAAGCTTTGGCTTCATAAATAAAATGCCCATTAAAAATCCTGTGGCCTCTAAATGTAAGCTATTGAAAAGAGAAGAGCAAAACTCTGGTATTAATAAAACCTCTTTCATTCTTTAACCGATTAATATACAGATCTGAATGCTGGAGGCTTAGTGTGACCATTGGTTAATTCAGCTAATCTAGTAGTACACATCATTCAGCAAAATGTCCAAAGTTGTCCGTAGCAAAGTCCAGAGACAGCACTGATGAAAATAGGTAGATAAAAGTTAATACATCTGTAGAGAGAGAATTTGGACTACTTCATGCAGATGAGACAGAGGATGTAATGTAACGGTGAGTAGTGAACAACAGAAGGGGCACTCTTGCTTACTTTTTAAATTCTACTAAATTTCCAGCTCTATTCAAAAGCAAATAATTTGATGTTAAAGAAGGAATACAACTCTTGATTTTGTATTTATGTTTACAAATACACATTAAAAGTATAACTCAAACTTCAGAACAGAGTATCGCAATGTATCTTATTTAATTTCCCCTAAATATGAGTTTTAGAGTTTTAAATGGTTTAAGGCTTAAGCAAATGCAATAATAATTTGCAGGGTGAAAAGTTTTCCCTCTGCAGCATAATTTTTAACTATGGATTTTGTAACTTTCTTCTGATTTTTTTAAAATCACATTTCACAATACAACAAACATTTACTTGAAGTATATAAAGGGAAATGCAGAGCTGTTTCTGAAAATATTTGGGCTTATATTATATACCATCTAGGGTGATTTTCATTGAAAAAGAGGAATATTTGGGATAATTTGCCTCAAGAAAACTATTGATAAAATAAAGCCAGAGGATGACATTTCAAGGAAAAATTAATGGGGCTTTCCCCCTACAGTTCTTTTTCCATTTTCTAAGTATTTTGTCTGAAAATCATAAAATAAACGTGTCAAGAACTAGGTTGAATAAACTAACTTTTTAGTCTGTATGGTTAAATATTAGCATTCTGACAAGGTACTCTTTTGAGTATTTTAGATTCTGAGATACCTATTTTTTCTCCAGTATATTAGTCCAGGTCACAATGTTCTCCTTTTGCATAGAAAAATCAGCAAGAACTTTCCCTGATGCCAGTGAAAATTGTACGCCAGTAACACCATAATAAACCACTTGCTGTATAAGCATCTGCTTGTACCAGAATTATTGGACTAAACCTTTTCATACTTTTATCTTTAAGTTTTCCCTTCATTTTTTTATTTAATAGGAGCCCAATTTTACTAATCATTTTGCATAGTTAAGTGTACTGATCCTGAGCTCTTCTCTTAATCTTTACAATGAGTTTGCAATACCTTCTTGTCTTTCTTACACAAAAAAGGTTATTCCAAGTGAGGTTTTACTATATTTCTTGAATAGTAGCAAGATATGCTTTTCATTTTCTGTGAACAACCTCAGTGCAAAATTATATGTGTAACTACACCTATATGCTTGTTATTTTTATGACTCCCTGAATATAATCTTTTAATATTTTCATGTCTTTGATTTCATTGCCTTTTTATACAGCAAAAGAATTTGTACAATGTATGAACTATATCTCGCTTGCTCTTTCCCAGTCTACAGCACTTTCCATTTTCGCTGAATTCTCCCTCAGGTGCTGTAGACTCTGCAAATACTGTTCCTCTAGTCTTCTTTATACACATATGAAGCAGTACAGATCACTGTATGTATTTAGATTGAGTCTTTCATCACACAGTGTCACTTGCACAGTGTAAATTGCTCCCACTTACTGTTCTTAGGTAAGCTCACTATATGCATGACTACATGCAAATTGGTGAGTTTACCTATTCTTTCGCTATAGGCAAATCGTAGATACCCAGAACTATTGAAATTCATAGAATTTTTCTGTATAGTTGTGCATCCAGTAAGCACTAGATGGCAGTATATCAATTGTTAAAATGTAATTTTAATAATTAGATGTGCTCGTTTTCTTCTCAAAAAGCTGTGAAATAGTTGATTGAATTGGCTAGGACTATCTTATAATATTGCTGTTAGAGTGGAGAATAATTACGATGGAGCAGAAGTACACAGATTTAGAGGAACTTGCATTGATAGGTATAGGACTATACCTTACAGTTATTATCTATGAAGAAAAATATTTTTGCTTCATTTTTCAAGAAACTAATGTTTTGACTAGTTAAACAAGTATGACTGAACATAAGAATAATTTACTCTCTTTTAAAGTAAAATTATCAGGAAAAAGCCACCAATGACTGGCTACCCTAACAGTCCTACTTATCCACATGATATATTGTTTGCTAAAGACTGGATCTTGTAATTTTTTAATATTTTTTTGAGGGGGGGTGGCTATACACAAAAACTGTGCAGAACTTATTTCAGTAAGGTAGCACTCTGTGTTGAAGGGCAGAGTTTCACCATCAGCTTTGCCTGCAGCTGATGGGGACAGTCTGGCTTTTCCCAAGAAATCTCTGCTGCAAGTTTCTGCTGCTGCCTTTGCATCTTGTCTAAGTCATCACATGGCTACAAGGTGAAATATAATAATTTTTTATGAGAGAGAGGTCTCTCTCAGTATAGAGACCAAATTGCCTTATCCAGGGTGCAGGAAGCAACACAAGTCTGAAAACAGGAGCTGGTCCACCACTTCCACAGTCATCTCAAGGATACCTCATACATGAAATCCAAGCCTTTGCAGCACTGGGCTTCAGATCTGCTCATCGAGATCTTATCTTTGCATCTTAGTAATGTCCAGTACTACTATGGAGCAAAGCCATGACCTATGCTTGCTTCCATTCGCAATGGTTGCTTGAACTAGGACTTCTTTTTTCCATGGCACTAAAATGAACTTGTAATATACAGGAGCACTGCACTGTTCAGCACAGACCACAAGGATCTGACTTCTCTATTAAGGAGAACCCAGAAACTTCATACTATTCAATTTTTATGTGGCCCTCTATTGCAAGACTAGGATTGGAGTATTTAAAGCCTCTTTAGTAGACTATGTGCCATAGCAAGTCTTTTTGGAAATTACACCAGGTCTGGTTTTGAACACTGATAAACCAGTTCTTAGTTACTATTTTTCATCATCATATAAGGTCCATAAACTTTACAGAATAAATCTTAGTGTTCACCTATTTTCTTTAAGTATGGATCATTCTTGGTGCTCTAGCAATTGCTTACACATAAGAATAGTGCTAGAAAAGACTAAATCTTTTTATCCATGCTTAATTGTATTTAACTGATTTTGGTCACAGTACAATTTATTTTTGATAGCTGCTGCTTTGCTATTCCTTATTTCACATTCCTAATTTACATGTCTTATTTTTTCTCTCTCTGCCTACTCTCCAGTATATATTCCTCTGCAATCTGGTCTCTTTCTCAGTGTGCTACATGCACTTTCTTGCTTTTCCTTTTCGCATTACTTTTCAATGCAATTCTTCTCAACCATATTCATGTCCTTAGCTCAATGGTTCTCTGAAACTTTAAATATTCCAATCTTCTAGGGGAAAAAAAAAGAGTCTTTTACACTAGAGTAAGGCCTTTTAAGATTAGTTAATGCTGGATTAATGCTGATGTCAGTGCTTAGACAAAAGAATGCAGTAATAGCTAATGTCTGTGTTGGGCTTGAGTCTTGTCATGAATTTCATATTGGTCCTTGTGGATCTATTTAGATGCAGGGGCCTTGGTTGTATAGAAGGCTGTTGCTGGATGGTAATGTGTTCTCCTTATTCCCCCAGCTTTATATGCTGAGCATGACATCATATGGTATGCAAAATCCCTTTGGTCAGTGTCACGGAATCACACCAAAATGGCTACACACACAAATAATGAACTCAATCAAGCTTTCAATTTGCAAGTGAAATTAAGCAGACAAAACTTCATTCACCAAAACAACATTCCACTGACATTTAACAAGTACAGGTTCGATATGCTGGTTGGGAATATTACCAGGCACAGCTGAGTTAAGAATTCTTAAAGTTTTGGCCAAATGATCCAAAATGTGCACTCACTCACTCACCAAAAAAGGGAGGGCTCTCAATCTCGAGAAGTTACCTTAAGTGGCGCCCCAACTCAAGGGGAGAGTCCCCGACTGCAAACCCGCTGCTCCGAGGAGGACCGACTCAAATGAGTCCTCCGACGGGGCCCCATTTATACCCTGGTAGAATCTGATCTGTGGTCAATACATGGTTATGTCAGCCCCCTATTGGCTGGGGACCCCAACTTTCCTGCCTTTGACTCCCGCTGTGTGGACCAGACATGAGCTGTGAGGGGGGAGGCAGTCCTGGCAGGTTCTGTAGGACCAGAAACTTTAGCACTGCTTTGTTGGGTCTTTCTCAGGTCTTTAGTAGGGTGGGTGCATTTGTCAAATAAAAATACTAGTAGGAACTTATTTCAGTGCTCTCTGTGGCTAAACGTAATACAGGTTTCTTCTAACATGACTGTGTCAGCACAGTGTTTGATCCCTTAAAAATGCTTATAAGACACCGTGTATGCATGCAGTTACATTGACTTTTACTAAAATTGCTTATTCCATTTGTAGGACTGAGTAACTTGTGGAACTGTCTTGCTAGAAAGCAGTGAGTTTTCAGTGGATATACTTTGCTGATGTATAGTATCAGTATTTCTGCATAAGTAAAGTACTTCTACAGTCAATATATCCGGAGAACCATGCAATCATTAGGAAGCGTTGGCAGCATACCTTTGGAAGTCTCTAAAACAAGTGGGAAAGGATCAAGACTTGTTACAGAGGCAGCCCTAAACACGATGGGGGTTCTTCTCAATAAATGCAGTGACTTGAATTGCTGCAGCATAAACAAAACTGGCTGCTGTTTCATCATATTTAAGAAATGTAGCCTATTTCCTTTCAAAACTACATATATAATTTTTCTCTTTAAAATTTCTAAATTTTTTTCATATCTAATTTTTTCTCTTTAAGTCCTTTCCTAAGAAGAGGTATCGAATGAAGTTGAATCCTATAAAAATCCAATCATTGTATTTAAAGGATATGTTTTTTTCATGGTTAGATATACAAGTTATTTTGCTATAACCACATAATGTACTTTGGATGCAATCATTTTTGTTTCAACTGTTTATGATTCCTTTCAGGATTACTGAAGTACAAAAACACAATTTTAGAGAAAAAAAAAAAAGAATGCCATCCTATTTGTCTTTCTTTTTGATGTTCTCTATCACAGAAGTTACTTTAATGTTAAACATTTGGCTCAAAAGCCAAAAAAACACTGCAAGAAAATGAGAGAAGCCACAGGGTGGAAATGTTTACTGTTAATTTAAGTATGAACTTTATCAAACAGTTCTGCAGTGTTAACAAGGGGAAGAATCTCAAGCTGCCTATGTGCTTGCAAGATCTGTAAGTGAGTAGTGTACAAAAACTTTCATGACCTTCTTCGACAAGTTCACAATTACTCTAGTCTAATGTGGACTACGAAACACAGCGCAGCCTATTACTAGTAGGGTTCACTTCTGTCTTATGATTAGGAAAAGCTAGGATCCTTGTCTTACAAAGTAACATGTACAGGAGTTTGCTCTGGGGTACAGAAACCTGGAAGCCACTGAGGCGAAGGGCTCCGGAGCAGAGGATCGCACCGGGGGACCTTTCCTGAAGCGGCAAAACCGCAGGGAGAGAGGATGCCCCAGCCCCCTGCTCCCTGACTTGGTGTGGGTGTTGCCAAGGCAGTGGTGACCACACTCCCACCCTCATTAAAATAGCCTACCCAGCACAGACAGGAAAAAGCTCAGCCATGGTATCCACCTGGAAGAGGGTCGAGATCCCAACACCCACCAGAATGGACATGGGAACCCAGACGGAGCAACTACAGAAACACACAGCTGTCCAGATCACAGGCTGCAGGGAGTGCCAGATGCTTTCTCTAGAAATGAGTGGCAGCTATGAGAACTAGTGGGTGCATTGTGAACAGGTGGGTGACCTGCTCGGCTTGGTGGTAGAGCTGTGAGAGGAAATTGAAAGGTTAAGGAGCATCAGGGAGATGGAACAAGAGACTGACTGGGGGAGCCAGGCTCTGCCCTCCTTGAAACAAAAATGGGAGCATTCAACAGGAAGTACACAGGATCAAGGGGCTCCTGTCAGGCAGAACGTGGAAACCCCAATGGAAAGTGTGAATGAAGGCTGGTAGTTCAAGGTCAGGGCAGCAGGCAGACTCCCTCCTTGCTCATCTTGCCCCTCCAGGTGCCTTTAAACAATAGGTATGAGGCTCTGGTTGAGGAAGGCCCAACAAATGAGGATGTGGATGATGGGCACTCTACATCAAAGGGGCCTCCACAGTCAGAAAGGATTACTCCCTGTATCACAATCTCTTCCAAAAAAAAGAAGGGTTATTGTTGTAGGTGACTGTTCTGAGGGGAACAGAGGGTCCCATATGCCGAGTAGACCCTCCTCACAGAGAAGTCTGCTGTCTCCCTGGAGCCCAGGTTAAGGCTGACACTAAGAAACTTCCCAACTTGGTAAGGTACACTGGTTACTACCCACTACTGATTTTCCAGGTGGGTGGTAAGGAAGCTGCAACTTGTAGACTGCGAGCAATAAAGAGACTTCAGGGCCTTGGGAAGGTTAATGAGAGTATCTGGAGTGCAGGTTATTTTTTCTTCTCTCCTTTCAGTTGCAAGCGATAACATTGGAAGGAACAGGAGGATACAATCTTTGAACACATGGCTCTGTGGCTGGGGTGACCGCCCCCATTTTTGGGTTTTTTATCATTAGGAGTTAACCTACAAAGCACCAGGTATGCTGGCATCTAATGAGACACACCTTTCTCTAAGGGGGAAGAGGGTCTTTGCCCAGGAGATTGCGGGGCTGATTGACAGATTTAAACTAGATGTGAAGGTGGAGGGGGATAATAATATCAAGATTGCCTGTGACAAGTAGCAAGATGACACCAGGGTTGGAGGGATGGGGTGATAGTAAGGGCCTTCAATCTGTTGCCCTGAAGCATGCAGTGAACACTAGAGACAACCCAGAGGCTCTTGACGTAATAGGAGCCAACAGGGTAGGTTCCATGAAACACCCTGGGGGAATGAAGGGGTGTCCATCTAAGAAGGTGGCAGCAGAGACATGGCTGGCAGCAGAGCTGAATGCCTCTACACCACTGTATGCAGCATGGGCAACAAACAGGAGGAGTTGGAAGCTATTGTGCTACAAGAAAGCTACAACATAGTGGCCATTACTGAAATGGTGGGATGAATCCCATGACTGGAGTGTGGCTGTCGACGGTTACAAGCTGTTCAGAAGGGACAGGAGAGAAAGGAGAGGTGGAGGTGTTGTCCTTTATGTTAAGAAATGGATAGAGTGTGAAGAGTTGTCCCTAAAGAATAGCCATGAGCAAGTTGAAATCTTATGGGTAGGAATTAGGGGTCGTGACAACAAAGGGAGCCTTGTGGTTGGTGTCTACTGCAGGCCACCTGATCAAGGGAAGCCTATTGATGAAGCCTTCTTACTCCATCTCCAAGAGGCATCAAGCTCACAGGCTCTCATCCTGCTGGGGGATTTCAACCACCCTGACATCTGTTGGAAAAGAAGCATGGCAAGCTGCAGGCAAACCAAGAGACTCCTGGAGTGCCTTGATGACAACTTCCTAAGACAAGAAATAGACAGCCCTACTCAAGCAATAGAAATAGACAGCTCTATTGAGCTATATTGGACCTGATCATCACCAATGTGAGTGAGCTTATCAGGGATGTAATGACTGGAGGCAGCCTGGGCTGTAGTGATCATGCACGGGTGCAGTTCACTGTATTAAGGTGTACAAGTCATCTGAGAAGCATAGTCAGGACCCTGAATTTCAGGAAAGCCAAGTCTCAGTTATTCAAGGAGTTAGTCAATAGGACCCCCTGGGAAATGGCCCTCAAGACAAAGGAGTGGAACAGAGCTGGCAGATCTTTAAGGAGGCTTCCCATAGAGCACAAGAGTTCTTGTTCCCCAAGTGTACGAAATTGGGCAAGGAAGGCAAGAGACCAGAATGGATGAGTCGAGACCTGCTGGTCAAACTAAAAGGCAAGATGGAACTATACAGGCAGTGGAAGCAGGGACAGCTATCCTTGGAAGAGTACAGGGATCTTGCCCGGTTGTGCAGGGACAAGGTCAGGAAGGTCAAGGTGCAGCTGGAGCTGAACTTGGCAAGGGATCCCAAGAAAAACAAGCGCTTCTACAGGTGTGCCAACCAGAACAGGAAGGTTAAAGAAAGTGTCCCCTCCCTGATAAGCAACAGTGGTGAACACATAACAGTGGATGAGGAGAAGGCTGAGGTTCTCAACAAGTTTTTTGCCTCAGTCTTCACTGGCAACCTCTCTCCTCACAGCTCTCAAGTTGATGGACCACAAGACAGGGACCAGGGAGAAAAAGTCCCTCCCACTGTAAGTGAAGATAAGGTTCATGACCATCTGAGTAATCTGAACATACAGTCCTGAAGGAATTGGCTGATGTAGTTGCCAAGCTACTCTCCATGATATCTGAAAAGTCATGGCAGGCAGGGGAAGTCCCTGGTGACCAGAAGAAAGGAAACATTGCACTAATTTTTAAAAAGAGTAGAAAGGAGGACCCTGGGAACTACCAACCTGTCAGCCTCATTTCTGTGCCTGGGAAGATCATGGAACAGATCCTCCTAGAAGCTTTGCTGAGGCACATGGAGGACAGGGAGGTGATTCGAGACAGCCGGCATGGCTTTACTAGGGGCAAGTCCTGCCTGACCAACCTAGTGGCTTTCTACAATGGAGTAACAGTGGACAAGGGAAGGGCAATGCATGTCATCTATCTGGATCGCTGCAAGGCCTTTGACACCATCCCCCACAACATCCTTCTCTCTAGGCTGGAGAGGTATGGATTTGATGGGTGGACTGCTCAGTGCATAAGGAATTGGCTGGATGGTCGCATCTAGAGTGTAGTGGTCAATGGCTCGATGTCCAGATGGAAGATGGTGACAAGTGGTGTCCCTCAAGGGTCTGTGCTGGGAGCAGTGCTGTTTAATATCTTCAGTAATTATATAGACAGTGGGATTGAAGGCACCCTCAGCAAGTTCGCAGATGACACCAAGCTGGGCGGTGAGGTTAATGTGCCAGAGGGATGGGATGCCATCCAGAGGGACTTGGACAAGCTGGAGAAGTGGGCCCAGGTGAACCTCATGAGGTTCAACAAGGCCAAGTGCAGGGTCCTAGAAAAGGGTAGATTTAGGTTGGATATCAGGAAAAAGTTCTTCAATATGAGGGTGGTAGATCACTGGAACAGATTGCCCAGGAGGCCCCATCCCTGGAGATATTCAAGGTCAGGCTTGATGGGGCTCTGAGCAACCTGATCTAGAAACATTGTCCCTGCTCACTGCAGTGGGGCTGGACTAGATGACCTTTAAAGGTCCCTTCCAACCCAATACATTCTATGATTCTATGTGACAGTCATCAGCAACTCTCTGATCTACCCAGGCCAGACTTGCTTATGAACTCAGAACTTGCTGATGCTGTGACACACGGAGCCAGATGAATTTTAAACCTCCATTTCAGAGTGCATTATTGCTACCTGGCCTCTTTGGAGCAGGCTGCCTTGCAAGCAGGTTTTGGTGTGTCTTTCAAATCTTGAACAAGTAGCTTGTTTTCTCCAATACAAGCCAAAGGCAAATCTAGTTGCCTCTCGAGAAGAGACAAATTCAGCAGTTACGAAGCACAGACTTCATAAAAACAGGCACTGTCAATTGTAATTATTTAATTTAGAAAACCTTCCAGTGGAAACTCATTGAAAAAAATTTCAAGCATTCCCAGATCAAAGATCACAGTGTAGTAAGAGAGAACTGGTAAACTGAGTAAACTAAAACAGCATCTTCAAAGGGAAGAATATTGTTAGAAATTAGCAAACATGAAATAATAAATCAAAATACATTTAGTTTTTATAATCTGTGATTTTATTAGAAGCACTGATGAAATCGTTATGTATCCATCTGCCATATTCTTCACTCAAATTCACCTGCTATTTTCTGTTCTGCCTTCTACTTAAAATGTGCCGTCCTCAAACTCCTCTCACTCTTAGAAAAAATAGTTTTGGTCAGTTAGCAAGAGATTTATTAGTTTTAGATTAACTTTGTCAATGTCAAATCTGTGAAGATATATTTTATATTTACAGATGCCGTCGCTCTTAAAATACCTGAATTGTGTTCAGCTTGCTAAGTACATCTTCCACTATGCTATCTTCTGAGATTTAGAAGTAACTTATAGGGGTTTAAGTACAGTAAATTCTTCTCAAATGCTCCCAAGTCAGAAGTTGCTAAATGTAGTATTCTTCATTACTGTTTAATTTAGCATCACAAGGGCACATGTTTGAACTAGATCCCCATCCAGTGTTTCTTTTTGCCATTAAGGGAACATTAAAACACAACTCAAGTACTTCATGCTCAACATGAGTCATGTTTGAGATTGTGTGACTGAAGACAGGAGGGCAGCTGTTTTGAGATGGCGTCACTGTTCTGCTGGACTGGCTCAGAGAGAGGTGGGTGAGACCCAGCATGTCGCACAGAACCAGGGCATCAGCGCTGGAGGTTCTTCAAGTGCAGTGTCCATCCTCTCCACCCCAGTGTACTTTCGGGCTCTACTTTGGCCCCCTCTCTGAGCTGCAACCACCTGCACAAGCTGGTGTCAGCTCAGCTCCTTGGCCGGCTTGGGACAAGAGGACACCTGTGACCACTTTTTACGTGTTTTTTTTTTTCCCCTCAAAAAGAAAAAAAAATGAAACCGCCCTGGCTTCAGGGCTTAGAGCACTCCTGTGTCCCCACACGAGTGGCCAAAGCCATCCTCTCTAGCGCAGTGGGCATCCTGACCTGGGTGCTCTGTAGGATGTGTCCCTGTGGAGGACAGCTCGAGGGTGTCGCCCACCGGCCCCGCCCTGAGCCACCGCTCTCCTGCGAGGCGGGAGATGCGCACTCGGTGCCCTAGGACTGTTGCAGGACATTGGATCCAGGCTCTTGCCCCTCAAAGAACACGCTTCTTCCAGCAAAGGGGAACAGCATCGACTCCTCCTCTTCCTGAAGGCCAGGGACGAGCAACC
>NW_010167369.1:0-228 GCF_000695765.1 Mesitornis unicolor
GGGGGGATCACATTAATGCTTATAAATATCTGAAGAGCGGATGTCAGGAGGATGGGACCAGCTTCTTCTCGGTTGTGCTCAGCGATAGGACAAGGGGCAATGGTCACAAACTAGTACACAGGAGGTTCAACTTAAACATAAGCAGAAATGTCTTTACTGTGAGGGTAACAGAGCACTGGAACAGGCTGCCCAGAGAGGTTGTGGAGTCTCCTTCTCTGGAGACACTCA
>NW_010167369.1:413-1498 GCF_000695765.1 Mesitornis unicolor
GGTTGGGGGCTGGTTTGGCCACTAAATCCTGGATAGATGCTCTCTATTAACCCCTCTCCCCTCCCCAGAAGGGAATGGAAAAAAAAATAAGGGAGAGAGACTTTACGGGTTGGAAAAGAAAACTAGCAGGTTTAACAAAGCAATAATACTAAAGGATAATAATGTAAATAGGAAAATAGTGAAATATATACAGATATGTACAAATATATATACAAAACCAAAACAAAATCCCCACCCCCACCACCACCCTCCCCCAATGACAATTACGTCACCAGAGGCTCTGTGGAGCAGGGCACTGGAAAGGTCCCAGAACGGACTCAGCAGCAGGTGGGAGCAGGATGCAGGAACATACAAATCAGGATCAGAGGCAGACGAACTAGCAGGGGTCCGCTCAGACTTTGGCCCCAGAGCAGAGGGCAGGATCAAGAAGGAAGGGAAGACTCCAAGATGGAAGGGTCGAGACCCTCGTGATCCCTTGGCTTTATACCGAGTATGTCGTATGTGGGATGGAATACCTAGTTGGTCAGTTTTGGGTCCGCTCCCCCCACATAGGCGCAGACACAGCACCCATGGTGAGACAGTGGCCTTATGATTATCACTTGTAGCAGTACACACTGTCCGGAAAAACATGCTGCTAGTTTCAGCAAGTTCAGATACTTAGAAGAGACTGAGTAATCACAGACATGCTGCTCAACTCCTGGAATAGACACAAATGTATGCTAAATGTGGGTTCTAAATGATGCATAAACAAATGATAACGGAGAGAACAACAAATCTCAGAAACCACATAGATAGATTCCTAAGAACTTAAAAATTACAAAGCTTATGCAAAAATATGACAAACACTAAGCCCTCCTTGTTAACGCATGTCACCACAAGACTTGCTTTTCGAGATCTAGGATATTTTTCACGGCAGTGGCATAGGGCACAGCATATGTTTCTAACCATCCGGTGATTGCTTCCACCATTGTAAGCGCATGGTGTTTGCCCTGGAGAGTTTGTGGAAGCGTAATATAGTCAATCTGCCAGACTTCTCCATATTTATATTTCAACCATCCTCCTCCATATCAAAGAGGCTTTAGTCC
>NW_010167370.1:0-527 GCF_000695765.1 Mesitornis unicolor
CATCTCAGTTTGCAGATGAGTTTTGGTTTTTTCCCCCACGGGTGTCTGGGCTGGGGCTGAGGAGGGGGGAGCCGGCCTGGGCTGTCAGCGTTGTTGTCTTTCCATGCAACCAGGTGTGTAGCCGGCGGGTTTGGTTTTTGTTTTGGTTTTTTTTTGTTTGGGGTTGGGGTTTTTTTTGTTTTTTTTGTTTTTTTGGGGGGGGGAGGGGTTTGTGGTTTTTTTGTTGTTAATATTGTACAGAGGAATTCAGAAATCTTATTTTTCTATGTGGTTTTAAATAAAAACAAACCACTGGATGTGCTGCAGACATCCCTTTGTTGCGCAGCGGGATGAAGGATGCTGGATTTCGGTCCTCTCCCCCATCTTCTGCGTTGGCTTTCTCTCCTTTTTTTGGGAGAGGAGCAGGATGTGGGCAGAGCAATGAGCCATCTTCCCTTGCCGCTGGCGAGCAAATGTCGGTACTGCAGCTTCGGGCCGTGGTCGCTCAGTGGAGCGCGCCCAGCTGTGGTCGTGCTTCCACCCCCTGG
>NW_010167370.1:771-1093 GCF_000695765.1 Mesitornis unicolor
GGGGAAGCAAGTACCTTGGTTGTTCGATCAGAGACGCAATAAAGACTTTGTAGGATTGTGGTACCATGACAGTAGTCCCTATTAGGGCTCTAATGTAAAATAAAGAAACTTGAAGTAATAACGGTTTGATAAAGTTTGGTTGTTCTCAGTTTCTGATGTCTTTTTTTTGCTGCGTTTGATTTTTGTGTGTGTCCATCTGTTACTTTTTCCCTGACTTTTCTTTTTTTCCGTCCATGTGTGTGTTAGTGTCTGTCATTCTTCTTTGTGTCTTCTTGTTCTCTTTGTGTTCCTTGGTCTTTGTATCTTTTTTTCCTCTTGGCCT
>NW_010167371.1:0-12874 GCF_000695765.1 Mesitornis unicolor
GATTAGGAAGTTTCATATCCAGTGTTTGCAGGGATAAACAGATTAGTTAGGGAGTCTTGAGTAGACAGGAAGCTCAGGAATTCTGGGAAGTGTAGTTCAGGTGCACAGGAGGTGTTGGAGGAAGGCGGTTCTCTCAACCTCACCTGGGTCGTGCTGCAGAGCTGTCAGGGTGGACGCTGTCCTTGTGTGGGTGGAGAAATGTTTATTTGACTCTTCTCAAGGAAATGTTTAGAAAAATGAATCTACTTGAGGATTTAACCTGGGTTTGTTAGACTGCATCCAGCGCTGTTGTGTGGACCTGAGCGCTTGGTTCTGGGTTAGGAAGGCTGTGGGATAGGAACTTCCTCTGTGAGCTCTCAAGTAGCGCTCACGTGAGTGCTGGCATAACTTAGAGTTGGTGTCGTTCAGGAAGGAGAAATATGGGGCAGTGACAGTAGTGTAAGTCACACAGCTCGGGTATCGGAGAGCAGTGATAGGGGGCTGTAGCTCACTGGAGGCAGATTTTAGCAAGCTCCTTCACAAACCAGGCAGAATCTTTTCCAGCACAGCCCTTGTTTCAGCACTGATTCAGTCTTCGTAAGATCCCTACGAGTTGACAGAGAACCACAGGCTAGAATTTGTCTGAAACTGGCATAGTTTGGAATAAAACCACAAGAACTGGCACTAGAGATTAAGTTGCTTTGCATATTATGTTGTGTTGCTCACTTTAATCCCAACTACTACGGTGGGCAAGATGCAGCCAGGGCTGGTTGCATCCCATCCCCATCCCCATCCCTATTCCCTTCCCCATCCCATCCCACTGCCTTTCTGCAAGAGCAAAGCCCTGTTTATTCAGCTTTGCCTCCTTGTGCTGGATTCCAGTATTTTCCACATTACACAAACTATGGAGTTCATTAATCTTTATGTGCCATAATTAAATCTAAGTCTGCAGTGCTGGGTTCCTGTTAGTGGGTGTTCGGGGAGCAATGGATCAGTGCTTTCCGTGCCAGTACTGGGTCTTCACCAAGCAGAGGTAATGATCCATCCAGCCACCTTTGTAGCTTGAACCCTGGTCATATACATGTTCATTGGAGAGCGAGCACGTTGTCATTTTGGGGATGTTTGGCTGAGTTTTTACTGAAAACGGTGGTGTTGTGCAGCAGACAGGCTGAAAAGAAGGCAAATTCAGTCTCTGGTCAAAACTGAGAATGATTCCTACATTGCTTCGCACTCTTACAGAAGCATAAACCAGATCATTGACATTTTCTGTGTTTGGATGGTATTTTGGTCTATCTTTTCTCTCCTGCTGGCTTTAATTCCAGTAATGCAGCTGTGTTCCTGCATACTCCTGTGAAAAATCCCCTCAATGGACTCGTGTCAAGTGTCTGAGGACTGGGTGGCCCATGCAGGTTATGAATGAGCAGTGCAGTGCAGTGCAGCATTTCTGCATAGCATCTTTACCAGCTATTTGCATGATAGAAAGACCTGATTTTGGCTAAATTGTGGATTTTTCTGCACAAAATAATCTGAACCAAACCTTAAATTTTCCATTTCATTAAGTATCATCTTCTCTGTTTTCCTCCCAGTTTGATTCTGGTATTTTTTCCCACTATTTCTAGCCTTTTAGATGCAGTTATGGAGATAAAACTGAAGGAGCCAGAGCAGCAGTTTAAAACCTGTGCCCTGGCACCGTGCATCTCTGTTGTGTAGTGTTTCATCTGAGAAACTCGAGACTGGTTTTTAAGAGGTAGGTGCTCAGCATCTTCCAAACCCGAGGCCTCTCCAAGCTGTGTGAGGGTGGCCACCCAAAACGGGATGTCCTTCGATTTGCCAGCTCTTCCGAAGTGTTGCCACTCTTTGGCGTGGTTTTTTTCCTTTGCAGTGAGAATCTTCAGGCGTGTGGATCGTGTGGAATTGAAAAATAAAGTACCCAGCAGCTGTCGAGATCTTGTATTTCCCACGCATAGGATGCTGACACCTCCCATCCCATGCATCGATGTGTTGCTAAGGATGAGGCTTCAAACTAATTCATATGGCTGCTGTAGCAGGCAGAATATCTATTTGGTAGCATTGTAAAAGTGATTTTTAATGTCTTTTTTTTTACAATTTTAGATACCTTTAATCAAACACAAGTGGTCTATGTTTCAAGAAAATACTGGGGAGCACGGCCTTAAAGAAATGTTTCCTCCTGACCTTGTTAGACACAGTCTTTTGGGCCGCAGTGATGAGTGTTGGGTTATTCTTTCATTGCTGAAAGGACTTATTTAGCATACGCAATATGCAAAAGGAGGAAAGCTGAGCGGTAGAGCATATTACCAGTGTGCACTTACAGGAAAATTATCCCATGAAAAACAAACCCCTCGGCTTAAATGCTACTCATAAACTATAAGGCAACTAACTCTACCTTAATGGGTGAAATTGCTACTTGATGGAGAAATAAAACCAATACTATTAAAATATTGAGCCAGCGTAAACTATTCCAATAGATTGGAATCTATTAAATGCATGCTATTATGGGAGCTGGAGAGGCTTAGTTTGTGGTGGTTTGTATTTTTTTTAATTGTACCTGTGGTTTATGAGGATTTCCCTGCTTTTTTCTGAGTCCATTTGTCAGAGCAGTTCTTTTAGTCGATGGGTAGGAAACAGAAGCTTAAATTTTGTGTAGTGGAGTGAAGCATGGGAGATATCCCCTTTTTTATGGGAAAAGAAGAAAGGATAGTATGACTTAAGCATGGTGGTAGATATTTTTCACTGCTATCTTCCCTTCCCTTGCATTCTGTGAGGTATTGAACTCTTGCAGTGCCATTGAACTCGGTTATCTTGCAGGCTAATTTAACACCCAGGATTACCTGTATGCTGATGGAGGGTCTCAAGAATGGCGAAACACATCATTAACACTTGAGCATACAACATATAAATGTCTTATGGAGGTTTACAATATGGAAAGACGCTGGAGATGTGGAGGATACAGAACACATTACAATGACTAAATGCACTGAATTCAGTCTTAGGAAATAGTAAGGGGGAAAAACCATCGCCAGCAGTAATACAGCAATGTAAGAATTGCTGTTAATGACCCAGACATCTCATTTGCCTCTGGACTGGTAAGTGCTCTGGTTATTTTGGGTAAGTTTTCTGTCTGGACCATGTCGCCGTTCCAGCCCGTGTGGGTTCATCCGCAAGCGGCTGCTCACTAGAGGGCAGCATTTGATAAAGTGTTTAAAAGCAGGCGTTTTCCACAGAGGGGAAGCAAACACATGCAGATCACTTCAACAACGCTTTTAACGGTGTTCTCCGCCAAGTTTCCAGTTGTGTTTGTTGTGCTGGAGCCTGGAACATTGCTTGGCTTGGTGAGACTTTGTGAAAGAATGTTAAGGCTTTACTCTACTACTAAATATGAACTGGTTTTAGGTGGATGTATTGTTTCCTGTTTGTGGAAATCACACCCTGCGTTCTCTACCTTCTATCCTTAGCCTTTTAAATAGACATAAATTAAGATTTTAAATCCTTGTATTATTGTAAAAGAATGAAACGGGAATAGGTTCATCTGGCTATTACCATTATTATTATTACTATTATTATATTATTGTCACTATTACTATTATTATTATTACTACTACTACTACTATTATTACTACTATTATATTATTATAATTATCATTATCATTACTACTACTATTAGTACTATTATTATTACTACTATTATTACTATTACTATTATTACTATTATTATTGCTATTACTATTATTACTATTATTATTACTATTATTACTACTACTGCTTTTCAAGTAGTCCTGTCAGCGTTATTCCTGTATTCAACAAAAACCTCACTTGCTGCCGTAGACGTGTATGGCTGGGCACTTGTGGAGTCCCATCATGGTACTCCAGGCTAAACCTTCTCCTGGGCTGGTGGTGATTCCTCGGTGGCAGCCCATCTGCAAGGCTTTCCCATGGCTTCCAGCCACCTTGAACCATTAACATCTCCACACAGCATCCTGAGGGCCAGGGATGCAGACAGGCAGGAGACAGCCCACCTGGCCCGATTGACCGGACAGGAACCATTAAGGAGGTGTGATTTGGCATTTAAGGGTTAGATAAGCAGATATTTTCCTTTTCATCACTAGCCAAGAAACGTCATTGTGCTCCTCTGAACTAGGTGCATCAAATGAAAAGTGACTCCTGCCACTAAGCATTAAGGATCTATATGAAGAAACTACGTCACCCTTGGCTTTCTCTCCAGTTGTGGGGGAGGGAGAGATGGTTAAAAAGGGCAGTTTAACTGACCTGAGACTTGAAATGCCTTCTGGAGGTGCACATCCTCTAGAGAAAGCCATTCAAGTAATGAGACATTTAATGCCTATGTGTCTAAAATTAAGTGGCGTAACCTGGACTTCACAGCCGCTTTTAACAGTGATTCCAGTGCATTTCCCTGGTGAACAAGCAGCAGATACGACCAGGGTTTGTACTGGAACCATTCCTTGTGCTGGGAAACACTCTGGCTGTTTAAGAGACATTGCTTTCTTACCCAGTTAGGCAGCCTTGGCTTAGGTGAGCTCTTTGTAAATGGCATCTTTACTGGGGTTGCATGGGCACGGTGAAAGCTGGGTCCTGGGGATGCTCAGCCTGCAGCAAACATGCCAAGGACACACCACTGAGCTGTGGCTCGTCACGTTGTGCCTCTCATAGTTGTGACGCTGGCTGCCAAGTGGGTGAAGTTCTTATTTCGGGTTTTAAACTGTTAATCTCCAGGACTGGCTGCAGCTTTGTGGTTAAGGATATTCTTGTGTAGTTAGCAAAACAGGAGGATTAATTTGGATGGAAGTCGATGTATAAATGGAAGATAGTTATCGTTATCTTTAGAATTACATCTTTCACATGCCAGGTAAATCCAGGAGGTGGTTAAACATTTTCCCCCCGTGACATTATCACAAATGTCATATGGCGCTTCAAGACTATTTAAGCAAAATAAATCCAGCAGCCAAGCTGGGGAGTGATGTTTGTATCATCAAATATATGTTATTTTTTGCTGGAATAGGTTGTCAGAAGCTAGACTTTATTCAGGCCTTCAAGACTATCAATTAGTATGTCCTTTTTTATTTTTATAGTTGTTGTTAAATGTTTTAATTGTTGTTAGATACCTCTCATGGTTGTGCTGAAGGTGCGTGGGCTAAGTGGTTTGGAGATGTTTGGGGAACTTTCCTGATTTACACACGGTGTCAGAGCCCTCCTTCTTCTGTCCTAATTGCATGTTGCTACCCAGCGAAGTGGTGTCTCTGCTCAAGACCCGCTGCTATAAAGGCAGAGGGAGGAACCATCTGTGACAGCCCTGGTAACTGTGACTTCCTGGGGTCATGCAGCAAAAGCTTTGGTCCCTTTTTGTATATCCTGACTGGTGAAACATTTGCTGGCCGGCGAGTGGGAACACTGTGGTGTCTCTGAAGAGCATGGTCAACGCAATGGTTGACTATTCAACTATTCAACTATTTGCTTTACATTTTACTCTTGGTAAAGAGTGTGCAGGAATGGCTGTTTCATGGTGCTAGAAGAGAGTGGTTCCTACATGGACACCAGAGGCACAGGCACACAGCGCTGTGACTTCATTTCATTTGAAATGGTTCATGTAAGTGGTTCTGAATGGTTCTCAGACTGAAGCCTGAAGTTGAACCTGCACAAGATCAATGCTCACTGGTGAGCATCCTTTCCCCCTTTCCCCCTTTCCCTTCCCCTTTCCCCCCTGTACTAAAAGTAAATGAGAGACTGACTAGGAGCACAGATCCCATCACCTTCCAACCAGCAAAACCAGAGGTGCGGTAGCAGCTCCCAAAAGGGAGGAGCCCCCCGTGCTCACGTTCCCACTTGCTTGTGAGTGGAGCCAGCCCACCTCCGTCCTCCCCAGCCACGTAGAGCACTGCTGGGACTGCTGGCAAAGGCCTGGATTTACTGTCCGTGGCAGGATGCTCTGGCAGGGATTGCAGTGGTAGTTACAAGTGCCGAATGTGTTCCAGTTTGTCGTTGTGGTGGAAGCTGGAAATAATCTTAAAATGGAAATTGTTGTCACCTCATGACTTCAGTGCAGCAGCCTTTTTGTACTGGCCAGTGCTATCCATGCCTTAATACATCCATACTTTTCAGCCTAAAAAAACCCCCAAGCACCAAATTCAAGATGAAAGAGTGAAGCAGTCACAAAGAACATTGGTTTTGGCACTCTCTGGTTTTGTTTGTCTCCTTTGGGCTGAGGTATTTGATTCAGTCTTTTACTGAGATTGCAAACTCAGCTGTACCAAGAATATACAACAGTAATTTCTCCCCTTTTTATTACTTGTCACTCTGTTTTCTGCAATCACGTTCCTCTCATTGCTGACAGGTTGACAGTAGGCTTAATAAACCCTTAAACACATGAAAAAGCTCATTTGAATAGGTATTATAATGCTGTAATTTCACAGCTTTTTACAGGGCATCAGTGGCCTCTGGGATGAGATGCACGCAGAGGTGACGTGGACTGAATTTGGCCTGTTCCTGGGAAAGTCTTGGTGAGTAAATCTGTGATTACGCTGGGAGGACGAGGCCTGAACACCTCTTCTCAGGCAGCCTTTTCACTATCAAAGCGGATTAACAAAAGAGGCAGATGCCAGTGACAAAGTGCCAATATTTGTTAACAGATGTGATCCTTGTAATGTAGCATGTGTTCTTAATTTGGCACTGCTTGACACCAGGAGGATCTCTGTAAATAAGGTGTCATTAGCTACATCCAATAGGCTTTTCTCCTAAACTGGTCTTTGGTTGGTATCCATCCTCTGGTTGGAACTGGCATTCTACCTTGTGCACGGGCACGGTGCCACTCTGACAGATGGGCATGACAGCAGAGCAGCCAGGGAAACACTGAACTCGTCCAAGTTGAGTTCTAGGGGCCAAACGCTCTATCCACAAGCACAACACGGGCAGATTTGTCTTGTTGTAATTGGTGAAGGGGATGTGCCGTCGCTACCTGAGCTCCTACGTGATTCAACTTCCACATTCTCAGACTTTGCTTCAGTCACTTCCAGATTTTGGCTCCAGAAGAATGGAGTCAACAGCTTAATACAAAAAAAGTCTAGGAAAGAATTTGCTTTTCGAAAGAAACTTCCATGTTTAGTGAAGAAAATATCGAGTGAGCCAGCCGTGCTCCTTGTTAAGTGGGTTGATGCCAGTCTTCTATTTATGTTGACTTCCAATTAAGTATTTAGGTGACAATGTTTCACACAGTATTTCCTTTCTCCAGTTTAAAAATTAAAAGACGTTGAATAGGATATTTTTCTGTCTCTGAATCTCTGGAGCAAAAGTGAGTTCTGTTCTGAGTAAGAAGTCAACGAAGTTACTTGAGGAATTACTTGCTCTGCTGTTTTTAAGAGGGGAAACATAGATGCTTAAGTAATGCATATTTAAAGATTAAAAAATCTAAAAAAGTAGTTGTTACAAGAATGCAGGGGTGTTTTTCTGTAAACACATAGTATCACAATTGCTGCTCATATAATTCCACTTAACCATTTACCTTTATTTTCAGAGACAATTGGTTTTATTATTTTATTTAAGAAAAAAATACTAACTTTGACTTAGGTGAGAAGAATTCTGAAATGTCTTTGCCGAAATTGTAATGCTTTGTATCCAGTAGAAATTATAGCAGGAGTAGCTTGTACCTTGAACACCTTTCTGCAGACAGATGGGCTTCCTTGTGTTTTGTAGCAATGCGTTATATGAAGAAATGTCCTGTAAATAAGAGAGAGAAGACCTGTCATGGTTTATGGCTGGGGGGGGCGCTGGCCACTAAACCCTGCCCAGACGCTCTCTGTGAGCCCCTCTGCCCTCCCCAGAAGGGAAGAGAAAAGACAATAAAGGAGAGAGACTTTACGGGTTGGAAAATAAAACTAACAGATTTAATAAAACAATAACACTGATACTACAGGATAATGATGTAAATAGGAAAATAATGAAATCTATACAGATATGTACAAATACATCTACAAAACCAATAGAAAATCCTCCGCCAGTGACGATGACGGCACCAGAGGCTCTGGGAGCACTGGAAAAGTCCCAGTGTGGACCCAGCAGCAGTGGGAGCTGATGCAGGAACACAGGGCTCAGGATCAGAGGCAGCCGAAGCAGCAGGGTCTGCTGGGCCTTGGGCCATTGCAGGGGTGGAGAGGGAAGGAAGGGTCAGGGATGGAAGAAGGGTCGAGACCCTGGTGATCCCTGGGCTTTACACCGAGTGTGACGTGTGTGGGATGCAATCCCTCGTTGGGCAGGTTTGGGTCTGCTCCCCCCTGTAGGTGCAGACACAGCACCCATGGTGAGACAACTTGGCCTTGAGCTTATCTTGTAGCAGCACACACTGAAAACCATGCTGCTGGTTTCAGCAAGTTCAGCCACTTAGAAGAGACTGAGCTGAAAAGTGAAATCACTAAATAGAAAATGAGTTCTGCTTAGCTCAAACCAGGACAAGACCCTGATTCTCTAATGTGGTCAGTGCAATTCTGGTGTTTTTGTAAGGCTACAGTGTGGTTTTCAATGCAGTTTTGCAATGCCTGCATATCAGCAGAGATTAATCAGTCGGACCCGTTTATGTAAAAAATGCTGAAAAACATCTGTACCTTGGTGGAAAACACAGGTGCTTGTGCTTCCCCTCTGAGAGACGAGGGGTGCAGCAGGAGCAGTGGTCAGTGACCCCCTGGAGGGGCTGCCTTTGCTTGCTAGCGGAGGTTGTAGGGCTAACACACACAGACTGCTCTTGTCACCCAAACTCTGCAGTATGGGCACGTTTTCCACCACTGGAGAATTCATCAGCTTCTGCAGCCTTTGATACAGATGCATACGGTAACTTGTTGCCAATTTTGTGCAATTAGGGCATACAAAATGGTTTCCCTGTTAGGAATGTTGCATGTGCTACGACACTAATTAGGGGTTTCTCTCCTTTACATGCATGCCTGTCTGCCATTAATATTAATGGCAATTTTGCCCAAGCACAAGGGAAGGCAAGACCCGTGTAACTGTGACTTAAACTTTTGTCTCAGAAATACCCTCTGTAGTTGTTCTTGGAACCTGCTGGCTCGTGAGTTACTAAACATACCTGGTGGAAGTGGTAGTGTGTAGATAATACCTTTTTAAGGGGCTATTTTGATTAACTCTTCTATGGTCTTTCCCCTCTGAGTCTCTGTGGTTTGTCCCTGTGGTTACATTACAAGCTTTCCCAGCTATTAAAAAAGCCACGTTTTATGCATATTTAATATTTTTTTTTCCTATAATGAAGCTGCTATTATAAATTAAAAACAACCTTCAGTGGTTATACACTCGCTCCATGTTCTCGCAAGGAGGTGCATCATGCTAGTAGATAAAATGAAAGAAATGCATCTGTTCATGTATTCAGAGGAGAGATGCAGGCTATGGGGTTTTAAAACTCTGCTGAGATTTTGGGTTTAGCGCAGGGTAAGTGCTCCATGTTGCATCCAAAGTGCTCTGTGAAGGCAACCTTGCCAGCCAAAATGAAGGAGGTCAGAGAGATTTGGGGCTGCAGCTCCCTGCCGGGTGATTGCAAGGGGGAGCAGGGTGAAGCAGCAAGGTGGTGCAAAGCCGCTTTTAGGAAGAGACAGCTTCTCCAGAAGATGGGAAGGCGCTCAGACTGTGGTCACTTCTGCTCTGAAGTCACTTGAAATGGTCATTAGGACACTGATTAATAGGGTAAGTGATGTAGGCTGGGACAAGATCAGTCTCTGTCTCTTAGCAAATACCACCAACAAAGACAGGGCGTGTATGTCAAGGACAGCAGATGAGGATGATTTACAGCTTGTGCTTTCATCTCATGAACCTACAATAAAAGAAGGTATTTTTTTGAGCAATCCGTCCTTCTAGTTGCACACACATTCCAATAGCTAGAGCTGATTGTATGGATTTACTTTTAGGTGTAGACATGCTTTGAATTTAGCTTTGGGGGTACTTGAGCAAACTTTTCAGTGCTCTAAATAGGTGAGGCCACTGCAGCTTCACAAGTCCTTTGCCCACATTGCTGATCTAGAGAGCTGAGAGGAGAACAACCACATAAGCTAAAAAGCAGGGCTGAGATGAAATGAAAATCCGCAGGGCTGTGGGTGTCAATAGAAGACCAAAGACGTGAGTGCTGTCTTATCTTTGTCCAGGGTAAAGAGTTTGCATCTTTTATGCAGTTTTACCTATGTGGATTACTTTCCTGAGCGAGCAAATCATGGGCTGAAGTACTTAAAGGGATACACTATTTTTTTTATTATTATATCAACAAAAGCACTTCAAACTGAATAGTAATTTCCCCCAAATTTTTGGCATAAAGAATGAGCACAACTGTGCCAGCAGCTTGGCTCCACCTGGAAGACAAGATCTATGGCAACAAAATAATAGTAGAGATAATTGCCCTTGCTCCTCAGAGGAAGGGTTTAAAGTTATTAACATCAAGATTTTCTCTGAAATTTCTCAGTGCTTCATTAATTCTTGAGGCTGCGAAGACTGAAAAAGGAAAGAACATCTGCATTAAATGAGAGTTTGTATAAATTACCCTCTAAAATGCACCTAAAAATGTAGTTGGAGGCATAGATCCCAAGGCCAGTTTGCTTTCCTCTTAATTTCTCTTCAATTATCTTCTCAGACTTGTACAAAATTTAATTGGACCAGTAAATGTCTCTCATCAATGTATTTAGAGGGAGAAAAAAACCCCTAGACAAAGGTGTATACGGATCCATATATAGCTAAGAGGCACAGAGAAGAGCGTATTTGATTTGGAACCTGCAAAAGCAGAAGACAGGCTAGTGGTGGTGTCCCAGAAATGTCATCAGAAACGGGCACAGATGTGAGATTCTGAGGGAGGAGGTTTATAATGAGATTAAATGGCCTGAGCAGCTTCTCATGACCACAAATCTTAACAGTGGATTGACGTATTATTGTTACTTTGCTCTTGTACATTATGCATGGATGTGAATCAATTGTGGTCTTGCAGCTTCGTCACAAAGACTCTGATCGGCTTGTGTCCCAGTGTTAAAGAAGACATCAAAGCCATTTGCTCATCTGCAATCTTGTGTCCAGTGCTGGGCCCTCAGCTCCACAAGGACAGGAACTGCTTGAAAGAGTCCAGCAGGGCCACAAAGATGCTGCAGGGAGTGGAGCATCTCCTGCTGAGGAGCGGCTGAGGGAGCTGGGGCTCTTGAGCTTGGAGCAGAGGAGCCTGAGGGATGCCCTCATTCCTGGGGATCCATTGGGAAAGGGCAGTGTCAGGAGGAAGGAGCCAGGCTCTGCTCTGGGATGGCCAATGCCAGGACAAGGGGCAATGGTCCCAAGCTGGAGCACAGGAGGTTCAAGCTGAAGATGAGGCCAAACTTTGTGAGTGTGAGGGTTCTGGAGCATGGCCCAGGCTGCCCAGAGAGGTTGTGGAGTCTCCTTGTGTGGAGACCCCCAAAGCCCTGGCCGTGTTCCTGTGTGACTGCTCTGGTGATCCTGCTCTGGCAGGGGTTGCACTGGGGGAACTTTCCAGCTCCCTTCCAACTCCTCATGTTCTGTGATTCTGTGATTTGCCCCAAAGAAACGGTCGTTTTCAGACGTGTATGAGCCTTTCCTACAGTGATGTTTCTTCTAAAGCTCTTCCTGAGCTGTGTATCACAACCTATGGCAGAGTGAAGTTTCACGGAAGGGCTGAAGCTGCAAGAAGGTTGAGCATCTTGCCTCAGCCATCCCCAGGGAGAGTTTCACAGACAGGAGTTTGTGTTGTATCACCACTGGTAGCAGTGCCAGGAAGGCAGAATAGATCTTTGTCCTGCTCCAAACAGGAGTGAAAGTCCATTGCCTGCTTCAGGCATTCATTTGAGAAAATAAAAGCTTGAGTCTGCGTGCACTTGCTCCTTGCTTTTACACTGATAGGAAGTGAGCTACAAAACGGCGTGAAAAGCTTTCTCCTTAGGTTTACTGCAGTGACTTAAAGAAGACTCAGGGCATTGTGGAGCCAGGGATGCTGTGTGTGTTTGTCCTCTCCCCACAAAAGCTGGCCCTTGTTCATTGATTTTTTCCTCCCTGCACTGAGAGTGCCTACACAGTTGGTGCAGGGGTGATGGTGGGTGGTTAGCATGCCTAATAGCTGCAACGAGGCGCCACTGTGCTTCAGTATGAATTGGAGAAGCCCACGGTGATCCTGGATTGCACTTGGTTTGCTCATTGAGTCTTGTGCCGCAATTAAAGCGTGGGTTTAACTCATTCATCATTTGGTGATGATCTCGGTCTTGTTTTGGGAGCGTTTTTGCTAACGCTTGCTCTTTCCAGACAAGGAGCAGAGCAGTTGGCAGGAGGAGAAGACCCAGGGTTGGGGAAACAAGGAAGCAAGTCATTTAATCCTGGTGTAAGTTTCTGAACAAATGCTACGGAGAAGGTAAATTGAGCTCAACAAAACATTAGATTAAACTCATTAGTAATTAAAAACAACAACAGCTGCAGTCTAAAGGCAAATGCTGGGGATCTGCAGAGCTTTGCCATTAAAATGTATAGACACTGACCCTCTTTAAATTCATAGAGAATGCTCTTTACTTAGCTATAAAGGTTTAATGTAACTTAGCAGATCTGAGTTACTTCAGGAGAGCTTTAATGCTTGGCAGGTCTCTACATTTTATTTATGATATCAAAGCTGCAACTCAGATTTTTACTCGGTGGAAGACATAAAAGAGATTCAGAAGTCATCCAAATCATCTTGTAATTAATGTTACCATGCACGCCCAAGACATTAAAATGTTAACAGTGTTAGAATCGTGTGCTTTGGAATACAGAGTGAGGGCTTTATTAGAGAGAAATACACTGCAGATGTCATCCACCCTAATTGAGGACATTGGGTTGCCTGCTGCTCGTTCTTATCAGCGGTTTCGAT
>NW_010167371.1:12905-14988 GCF_000695765.1 Mesitornis unicolor
TATTCATTTTCCTTACTGCTAGAATCTGCTCTCATTATTAGTCTATCTTGTCACTCATTTGCATTTCAAGTGCTGGGACTGTGGGGTACCAGCTAGCTGCCTTAGAAGAACACTTCAAGGGGTTACTCTATCAAATAGCAGCACAGTATCACAGCGAATTTGACATCTGGGTTATCTTATTCCCAGATGCTCCATGGTGTCATTAGCAGGATTAATCTTAGCTTTAATTTCATAATGATTCTTATTCTAATATATGTGAATGAACACAAAGTCTCTTGACTCATTATCACCAATTTACCCAAGATATGTAATCAGGCTCTTACATTCACCAACATTTATTTTTGCTAATACATCTAAAATTGTAGATTAAGCAAATACGGTTAGTTCCAGCTGAGTGAATGCCTAGTGAGGTAGCAATGTAGTATTTATGTTTTAATTAAAGTATATTAATGGTAGTGGCTTTTAAATACACATTGACCACAATTTTTCTGCTGAAAACAATACATTTATCACTCAAGCGATATCAACTTGTAAATTTAATCACAGCCGCTTTCTCTGTTTACTGTTTGTGACCGTTTAGGAGTGACTCAAAAATCTCATTTCACAGTATCATCTTAACCTTTAAGGATCAGGGCAGAACATTTTATTCTTCAAAAAAAATAATAAAAATCCCTCGACTTCCCCGAGCAAACAGAATTGAATTTTTTAAGTTAAGTTAAAAATTAAACGCAAATACGCTTTATAGGGGAAGTTCTGATTTTAATTTCTGTTCTGGGCTGAGCCGCAATGTAAAAGGCAGTTTATTTTTGCAGCTAAGCAGGCACACAAGATTCACCTCCACATCACACAGGGTTTCAAACTCGATTGCATCCTTTAAAATTGCACGGGGGATGCAAAATGTGGGATTCCTGTGCGCTGTGATTTTTTTCTCTACCAGCGCTGGACGAAGTTGTTCGTTTACCAGCTGCTGTAGCGCAGCAGTGAGTAGCGGTTCATTATTGATGGATAAAATGTTCAAACATTTAAAGAAATGAAAGGCAGCTTGGAATTTTTAATTAATTAATTAAAAGTCCTGCAAATGCCAGCTTGTTAATTGCTTTGCACCTGCAAGCCAACACAGGTTTTATGCACTCTACCCTTGAATATTAATTTTTTTTTTGCATGTCTTCATAATGCTTGGAAAGTCTCCCCTGCAAACATATTAGTAAAGAGTAAATATTGAATCTAAGACAAAACTCACGGCTTCATCTTTCACTGTACACAGAATAGGATTTAAAGGAGGATTTAGATTTCCAAGGCTTCTAATTAAGTAGTGATAATCAGGCTTTCTGCTGAGGGTCACTTCCTGGGAGTAATTTGAGTTATTAAAATGCATGTTTTTATTTGTTCTGCTTTGTGAGCTAAAACTGATCCCTTTTAATATAGCAGCAAATATGCAAATTGGTGTTTCATTATATTATGCAATTTATGGCAATCTTCTCTAATTTACTGAAAGGGCAAGAGCCTGACCTTGTCATTCAACTTATTTTTTTTTTTCCTGGTAAGCTAAACTAATTACGTGGATCTTTTTATGAAACTCTGAAAGTATGCAGCACGGTAAAAAATGTGACAAATTTACCTTGATTATTCATCAGGATGGCCTTCGATTTCGCTGGAATCCTCCTGCAGGGTGATGGATAATTTAAACTTACATATGGGAGCCAATTTGTTTCAAGGTTTGAAAATGGCTTCCTCCTTTTCACAGAAATCCTGGAAAGAGCATCTGAAAGCACTGAAATAATAAATGTCAGGATTTGAGCTACGGACGGGGGAAAAAAGTTCATTAAAATACTCACGTGATGTATTATGAATTGATACAATGATTTTTTCTTTGTGCTATCCTTCAATACAACTTTCCAGCCAGGTTTTTATTAGCAATACAGTATTCTACATTTTCTCTTTGCTTTTAACAACTTTTCTTTTTCAGATGTAACAAAGTCACCATTCTTTAAGCTCTTTTTTGCCTCTTCTTTACACCAGGAAGCGTAAAGGAAATTCTCCTGTGTCAAAGCCAGGAAATCACAGAATCCCAGAATGTGAGGAG
>NW_010167372.1:0-288 GCF_000695765.1 Mesitornis unicolor
CATATTCTTCTGTATTTATTGATCCTATTTCCACACCAAGTCCTTGCAAATGCATGGAAATTGCAAGTCCTTGCAATGTACCTATTGGTGGTACATTTTCATCTTTTGGTAACCACAAGAAGTTTAATACATGTACAGCCTTTTGTACCCTCTCATGGGGCGATAACTCCTTCTCTCCCTCCCTTTTTTTTTTTGAAGCTGGCGCTTTAAAGACTGATTCATGTGTTCTACAATAGCTTGACCTGTGGGAGAATTAGGGATACCAGTACGATGTTGGATTCCCCATTG
>NW_010167372.1:1061-1471 GCF_000695765.1 Mesitornis unicolor
TGTCTCCCTTTAATAATTAATTGACTAATACTTTCTAGGTGAGTCAAAATGGCTTTCTTTGGTTGCATTGGTAAAAATACCCATTCTAAGATTTTTACAGGATTTCTGTCTTGTTCGTTCCATTGCATAATGATGCCATATGGGTGTTCTTTTTGATTGATTATAGCTAATTGAATTGGCTGATTTAACAATCGCCTACTGGCATGGGAGATGTTGATTTTATCTGTGATAATTTCCAAAGCAACTTTTGCATCTTTTGTTAGTGATCAGAGCATTAATATCTCCAGAGCCTTTTAACAATTCAAATAAAGGAGCCAAATCTTGATTGGTAATTCCACATAAGGTTTTATCCAATTTTTGTCTCCCACTAATTTTTGACTATCTTTTAATGTTTTAACTTCTGCTTTGAG
>NW_010167373.1:0-4354 GCF_000695765.1 Mesitornis unicolor
TCCAACCGAGCGATTCTGTGACTCTGTGTGTAATAGCAAGAGCTTGAGATGTTTCATGTCTGCAAAGCATTTCCAAGAAAAACTTTCCCTGTCTATAAAGAAGAGTTTAACATTTAGCTGACAGCTTAGGCTTCCTTTAAGAACTGAGATCATAGAAGTTCTTAAAGTTTAATAGGAATATTTAGAGATGATACCTAAAGAATAATATTTGATGGTTTGATTTGTTTACAGAATCAAGAGAACAGCTAGGTGGCTATCTTTGATAACAGCTATTGTAATGTAGATTTAAAAGAGGCTTAGATGTGTCCCAGAAGTGAGTTCCTTTGAACCCTGACTTCTTTCCCCTCTTGGTTCTCTTAAAGAAATTCTTCTTCAGCTAGAAAGTGCTATTGATGCAGTGGAGCTGCCACCAAATGGAAGTGGAGTCACCAAAGAGGGAAGGTAAAATTCTTCTCGTTAACGTGTTTGCACATTAAAGTGCAGCAGATTCTAGACCCAGGTGAAAATGGGTCAGCTGTTGAGATTGGTTGTGCCATTCTGGCTTCTGGGAATAGTGTTTATTGAAGTGTTTGGGTTTCCTTAAATCCTCTTTGAACAACTGTTGTTTGAAAAGAGTGCCAGTAATTGTGTTTGTGTGACTATTTACAGTGTTTACCCATTTGTGCTTTTTCTCTGTAAATTGCAGCTACATCTTTGATCTGTTTGCAGAAGCCCAAATAACATTCCAGACCAAAACCTCCCTCTTGGAGTCACTAGAGCAGATTTTACAGTTTCTTTCAGGCCGTAAGTGTAAACTTGAAACAATTTATTTGTTTCAGAAAATATTTTCGAGTCATTGTATTGAGTATTGTGCTGATATGTACAAATGGTTGTATATTTGTGATGTAAAAGTAATCTTGTGTTGCTCTCCCTAGGTACTGGTGTATTTGTCAACACATCTGGATTACATAAACTCTCAGATATTATTCAGGTAAATAATTAATGCTGCTCCTGTGTATGTCTGAGGGATGGGAGAGTTGGTTTAAAATATGTAGAAAGCCATCAGATCCATTTTATTCTTGATTGCATCTTACACTTGTGCAGTGATGGAAGTCTGTGGGGTTTTGAGGAGAAATCTGCTGCCCGATGGGATGGGATGGGCTACTTTGATTTTTACCCAGGTTGTTCTTTTACAGTTTTACAGTTTTGATGTCCCTTTTTGGAGATGCCTGGTTTAGGTTTGTTTGGTTTTAGCCTCCACCAGGTGGAGCTGCGTTACTGAGCTGTTTACTTTCTAGCAGCAATGCTTGGAAATAGGAGACCTTCTTATGAGATAACAGACAGGCTAAGGAAAAAAAGCAAACAAAAGGTAATTTACTGTATTTTAATTATTAAAGGAGCTGTAAAATAACTATCTGTCTAGTGCCACAGGAGCTGAATGTGGCACTTGTGGGTATCCAAATGGTGCTGTCAGTCCTCTCCCTGCTGTAAAACATTGATTTTGAAAAACCTGGGCCCCATAAAATTAGAAGGTGCAGTGGGTCAGTGGCCTGAAATGCAATTTCTACTTTCCCTCTGAAGTTGACTAAATGAGTGATACTTGAAAAGAGTTTGGACAGTTTAAAGTTCAAACGAAATACCACTTGACCTGTAGTGTTACATATTGGAAGAGCTCCTGATGCTTGGGGTTACATTCATCATATTCCCAGAATTTGGTGATTTCAAAGCATAATCTTGCCCTGAGTTATTGGGCATTAAGGTGAAGCTTTCAGGTTGATTTACTCTGTTTCCTGACAGTGAAATAAGCCCTTTACTTCCCAAAACCTTGTGGGTTTTTTTGGATCAAAAAGATCTCTTTCCACTCACACAACCATGCCATTTTAATGTGTGTTAATCATTATTCATTGCTTTTCTGTCTTGGTTTCGTGTGGGGTTGGTTTATGGGGTTTTGGGGTTGTTTTTTTTTTGTATTAAAAGTTATAATTCAGCCACTGATGCAAGAAATTCCGTGACGTTTGTTCTGTTGTGGCTGGCAGCCTTCAGTCTCTTTGTAATGTTCTGGTTTCGTTCTGCTCCCTGGTATCCTGCCAAATAGATCGGCTGCCAGACTTTGTCAGAAATCCTTGAGGCCACAGATCTTTTCTTCTGGAAAGTGTCCTGCTTACAAGTGTAACTTATGTTTCTAGGAAGTGCACAGGAGTGTCAAAAATGTGATAAAAGAGAACGGAAACACGGGCAGGAGGAGAGTTAAATTTATGTAAGAGCAAAAATGAGGAAGAACACGGCAATTTATTTAATCTGAAAAGGGAATTGCTTCTGCATTTGGCAGCAGCAGATGTGTCCTTTTTTCCTTCCTCAGTGTTCTTGCTTATTTCCAGAACTCGTTAGAAGATTTGTAATTAAATTCATTTCTGCCTGTGTGCAGTACTGAGGACGTACTGCAATTTTCCCTTCTTGCTGAAGGATTTATAACATTCGTATTTATGTTTCCCTTTACCTGATATTATTCATTTGTTGTAGTATTTAAGTAAACTAAAAGGGATTGGATCATCTAGATTTGAATTTAGCAGTGTGCTCTAAAAGTCCTATTCTGGGTCTTGGATTTTATTTCTTTAATTTGAATGATCTGGCTCAGGTCTATGTTGTCATACGTGCTAAAATCAACTGACAGCACTCACGTTGTCTAAAATGCTAGAAAATCTTACAAAGAGGAAGTGTGAATTGTTCAGTATCGTTGCTTTTCACCTAAGAATTTACTTGCTGTCTTAGCTTAAGTGTGAATCCTATTCTTCTAGAATTGGAATTTAATAGAGAAGGATAATAGTTATAATTTCACATCTTCCTAAAAAGCATCTAGATGCTTGCAGGAGCTCAAGTCACCACAGTAATTCCTACACAGGACTCATTTATCTTATTTAAGATGACTCTGTGCTTACAGTGGCAGCCTACGAAGTCGTGTTGCTGTTCCGCTGGCGGGGAGCAGCGCACACGTCCCAAAGGACACCACAAATAACACCCCGTGTATCACTAGAAATGAAGACAGGTACTCAGACTCTGTGGACTCATGCTAAAGACAAGTTATATAGGTGGATTTAAAACGATCCTGCAAGGTTTGCAGTAGTGCCCTGTGGGGGATGAGAGGTGGTTTGAATTGGAAGAGCTGAAAGCCACGATCCCTTTGCTGCTGAGGGCATGGACACTTACTGCAAATAATTGCAATCGTTTGTTATGTTAAATACGTTTGTTACATATTTAGGTAAGGCGAGGCCACAGAGTTATCATTGGTTAAACTCAGTGCTTTCTTGTTACAGAACCTTGTCTTCAAGGGTTAATTTCTAACCAGCTTGTCTTTATTAATGATTTTTTCCTTCCTTTTAGAAGACCACCTACTAAAATCTTCATTGCACACCGTATCTCTGTCTATTTTTCAGAAGTTAATATTTCCAGGAATTGTGCTTTTTGTTTTTCTGAGTGGTACAGAACATCTTGTTGCAACCGGCTGATATTCTTATGAGCCTGGATAATTCCTTTTAACTGTCTGAAGAAATTTTGTTTAGAAAAATTAACAGAAGTTATAAATATTTGAGAGCTGCAGCTGTTTTTATTGAAGCTGCACTGGAGTGCCATCTGTTTGAAAGAGCATCGCCCTTAGTCATAGGACATCACACACAGGAAAGGGGAAGAAGCATAACTCTGTGCAGAAGAGTTAATAGAAGCTTTGAATTCAATATATGGACTGCTAGATATGATTACAACTTGATTTTTTTCCCCCTGAGTAACATATGATTAGTGTTGGGTATAATGGCTAACATTTTAAGGGTATTCAGAATTCTTTTCCGCTCAGTTGTGCCTCTTTGTCATCTCATGAACATGTCGTGTGTTTGTTCATCCGCAGCCAGAAGTCATGAACAGTGTGAATAATTATACAGTCATTTGTTTGAATGTATTTAGAGATATGGCTTGCATGTATTTGGAGCAATGAGAAAGCCATGTGGTTAGCAGGAGTTGCCTGTAAAAAAATATATTTATTCAAGATTCTCTGCCTTTATTTAATAACAGGAGCAAGGAGATGTATTTAAGCTTATCACAGCAGTAACCTTTGTGGGGATATTTCTCAGTGCAAAGTTACATTAAGGATTTTGCTGGAAACGGTTGTTAAATCTTTCCATTTGTTTCCCATCCATTTTCCAGACAGTATTCAACATCGATCCTCCAGAAGGCACAACAGGCTTCATGCCACATCGCTCAATATCTAAATATTATAAGGTATGGGATGCTTTGTGTTCTCCATTTCTCCTCACTGCCACTTAATGTCTGTGATTAGTGTATCCAAGACTCGGAAGGATGTGGATAAAGGAGGAAAATATTAGGAGGA
>NW_010167373.1:4385-14685 GCF_000695765.1 Mesitornis unicolor
ATGTAAGTTTTTCCAGGAAAAAAACCAAACCAGAACACCAAAGGAGCTGTGGATAGCTCAGGTTCCAGGCAAAAAGGGGAGCTGCGCAGTAATTTTGAAAGAAACTCTAAAATGAAGTTAGGAAAGTGCAGCAAATGTGAATTATTGAAAACTTTGGATACTGCATATTATGCAAGAATTGATGTCTTCTTCCAATAATCTGTTCTCTTGACTTTAGCCTATTGCCAAGCAAGTACAATAAAGCCACTGAACCTCCCCCCCTCAAAGTCCTTATAATTTATTTACTGTTTGGGTCTTATGGACTGTGATGCTCTAATGAATTTTAGGAATAGATCTTTCTTTAGCTAAATGGTAACTTTCATATTAAGTTTAAGACTCAGTAGTATTCTGGTTGCCAGATGAAGCAAGTTTTTCTAACACTATTGTTTTTCTAGTCTGGGTGTTTTATTCTGGCGGCCAATACCCAAATAATTGGGTTCTTTGTTTCAGCTCAGGGCAGCCCGTGAAAAGCTGCTCCCATAAACTGACTCAAAATGGCTGGTTAAATGGTGATATATTTCTTTACTCCTTGTTAGATACATTACAAAAGACTGGAAACAAAATAGGAAAAGCAGTCAGGAAATAATATCACCTTACTAGCAGTGTACGAATGGCACTGACTACGTTAAGTAGCCTTACCATGGGCTAGCCTTTCTGAGAGATGAAGTGCAGGTTCATTTCTGTAGCCATCTCTAGAAATCTCTGTTATTTTCCTCCAGGTACATATCCATCTGGATAACAGCAATCAGAAGAAGAAACAGAGGACAGATCTCTGGAATTCATCATCTGCAAAAAAACAAGGTACAGGACTCTGTCTTCGGGAGGCTTCTGCCAAAGTTGGATTGAAAACTACTGAGCTGCTCCTTTCTGATTCAAATAAGAGAAAACAGTTGAAGACATCCCAGTCTGCGTTACTTCACATTTGTGAACAGGAATGTCATAGTTGGATTTTGAGTTGAACACCACCTGTGTTATCCTAAATGTTACAAATGGTGCTGAGGAATAAAGGGCTGAATGGAGTAACTCAGTGAGGGCACCCTCCAGATCTGTCTAGATGCAAAAAATGTTTAAACCCAAGTGGCATAGTAGTGTTACTCAAAGCTTGGAAAGTCTTAAGTGCAGGATGAGTGTGCATTGTTGCCATGGTCCAAGTTAAAACCGTCTGTAAATGTGGGATTGGGAAAGATTTTTATTGATTTTATCCTCCACTCACTTAGCAGAGAACTGAGTTGGTTGTGGGTTGCTTATTTTGGTCATCTTTTGTAAGATGAAGAGACTTGGAGCATTAGTGTTACCCCAGAGCTTGCGCTTTGTAGGATAGAGTGGATTTCTAAGGCTTTGGGACTTGAAGTTTGCAGAATTCTAGGGTTGTTTGAGATGTTTCTTCACAGTTTTATGTTTTCAACGACAGCTCCATTGTGCTTATGATGAGTAGAGGTGCTTTTCACTTTTATAGTTACTTCTAAAGGGGACGTGACATAAGCAATCTCAATATAAAACATTCTGGTACCATTTGTGCACTGCTGGAGTTGTTCTAGTGCAGTCATTCCAGTGAAAGAAAATCATCTCCATTATGGGAGAGTTGCTTGTATTGGTGTAGAGAACTTTCAGACCAGCCTAAAAGTGGGAAACCTTCCTTCAGGATTGTCGTCGAGGTTTATGAAATGCTCTGGTATCCTCCTGTCAGCTGTAGTTCTCTGGATAATCGTGTTGTGCTAAACACGTTAGTGTTGCTAAGGCCATAACTACCTTTTACAAGAAGGAGATTCATGTATAGATACGATACTGGAAATGTGTGCCAACCATAGTATTAGAGTAAATTCCATGAAAATTCTTCATCTCTGTTGAAATTACTCATACAGTGGAGGAGTTATAGTTGGTTATAATTAGTTGGCTCCTTCTGAAGCTCTGTGCTGAAGGTTCATGTGGCGTGCCAGAGAAGTAACTCTTCAGAATGTCAGTTCTTAGCCAGAAAATGCCATGGCAGGTCACAGCCTCGGGGCACTGTTACCTCTTCGGAGATAAGACCTTTTGCTGAGAAACTTCCTAAGTCGTTCTTGTCACTTCTTGATAGTTTCAGCCTTAACTGTACTTGTCAGTCCTTCTTGTTCAACTGACATTTCTCCCTCTCCTTGTCTCTCTCCTCCCACCTGTTTTGTTCCTTATGCTCTGCACAGCTTGGTATCTGGAACTACCTCAATGTAACCATACTTCAAAACAACCTATTTATAAGACAGGAAGCTTGGCTTCTGAATGAGCTTATCCTGAGGCTCTGAGTTGGGCTTTGCTGGACTTCAGCATTCATTCTTTCTGCTGTTTTGATTTGCTTTTTAATAAACACAGGTGACTACCAAAACATTTTCTAATTAGAGGGGACATACAGATCCCTCTACCTAAGCCTTCTTAATAGAATACTCTGAGGATCTTTGTAAACACCTTGCCTCATAACTGTCTACTTGGTTACTCAATTAAACACTCTTGAGAATGTGTTTGTTTCACAGAAGTCCTTTTCTTAAGGACAAAAGTAACCTTTCTCGAGGAGCGAGTTTCCATGAATTTAGTGGTTTTGCACATAACATCCTCTCAAGTGTTTCCACGAAGTACGTTCTGCTCTATTTCAGAACTGAAGCATGCTGTCTGGTAATCTGCAAATATTGTTTTCCTGAAGTATTGCTCAATTGGAGCTTGAAGTTACAGGAATAATTCCAAGTAGATTTTGTTAGGTATGTGTGCAGGAAAAGGCTAATAAAACACTTCAGGTTTATTGCATAATTTGGAGGATTTATGCACAAAACCAGCACAAAGCAGTCACAGAAATCTTGTGTGATTTAGTGGATGCACACAGATAGATTTACTTCTCAAATCAAAACAGTGTTTGTGAGTACCCATGCAACAGACCAGCAGTTTGTCGAGACTTGCGCTGTGTGCAAACCTAGCAGAGGCCAGACAAGACCAAACAAGTCTCTGGTTTCCTGTAGTGCTATAACAGCTTGTATAAGAACAATGCAAACCTTTAAAGAATAGTCTGTTTTCAAAGGATTTTGTGGAAATTATTCACTCGAGTGTAAATCTCTACAAACTAATTGGTGAGAAGTGGCATAGCTGGGCATAGCTGCTGAGGTTACTGCCCTCGCTACCTGTTCTGTGCACAGATGTCACTTAGGAATGCAATATGGCAGTTTTACGTTAAGATAAAATGCTCTTTCTCTTGGTTTGCTTTAAATCACCGTATTGTAAATCATTAGCAAACCATTTGGATCAGCTGTCCTTGTACCAGGAATGGAAAAAGCTCCTGCAGCAATCAACTTTTTGGGTAACATCCAATCGTTCCTGCGGGTGAATGGGACCTTTAAAATGGATTTAATATTCTGAAGCTGAAAGATGCATGATGACAGAACACCAGGCTAAAAATGTGCTGTAATTCAAGCTTCCTCAAGAACTGGGCAACTGGTGCCTGGCACTCATCCCGCAGGCTTACAGAGAGGTGTATTTCACACTGAGGGTTGGCGAGGCAATGTGGGTGGCCGGTGTTCTTTCTTAGGCCATCCCACGTCAGCTCAGTTTGCTTTCTGTTGGAATTTCATCGGCTCCTGACATAAGTGACTTTGCTCCTGTCTGTAGACACTCACTGGCCTGCCCATGGACAGATCCGAACTGTAACTTGCACCAGTTCGTAGCGTGAATTCAAGAGGTACAGAAGTTGCTAAACTTTGCAATGTGATTTCTTCTAGAATCTGGCCACGGTCTGGATGGATTTGCCCAAATGAGACAGATAGATAAAACTTCAGCTTAAAATAAATCCTCTTGTAATTCTAAGCAGGCAGTGAGTCACTGGGCACATAGTACCGGGGATTTCCTGAATCAGTCAGCTTCGCTTTGAAAACAGTCTTTGAGTGAAGCGTGTCTTTTTTAAGACACGCACATGATACATGGATGCTAGATATATTTTTTTATTACTTGAACTAATCGAGCGAAGCAGAAGCAGAAACAAAAGCTAATGTTTTATTTGGTTGCTCTTGTTTTTATGTAGTTGATTGTTTCGTTCCCTTGATCCTTTGACTGTCTCTGAAAAGCTGATGCTCAGTTTTCAGCAAGACCAATGGTACAACTATAAGCTGAGCAATGAAAGAAATGGGTGGTGCGATTTATCCATTTGTCTTTACATCCTTTCTGTTGATAATTTATAGCATGCTGGATTTTCAGTGTCGCGCACATTGTATATCCGCATCCCACAAAAGATTTGAGCAGAAGTTGAAAGGCTTGGCAGTTGGCTGTGGGAAGATGAAAGGTTTGCAGCCATTGGAAATTCCTGATGGAGAAGGAGTTCTTATCTCTTCAGGCAAGAGCAGGGGTGGAGGAATGATTTTTCCATAACTTCAATAATTTGTCCTTCATCCCAGTATTCTGCAGTTCTTCTACCACTCTTCCCCTTCCAGTCGTCCTTGACAGCAGGAGGTG
This sequence comes from Mesitornis unicolor, assembly GCF_000695765.1. NCBI lineage: Eukaryota > Metazoa > Chordata > Aves > Mesitornithiformes > Mesitornithidae > Mesitornis > Mesitornis unicolor. The sequence continues at coordinate 8,883 of NW_010167373.1, forward strand.
AATCAATGGCTGGAGGGCTGAGTAGGTTTACTTGCTCAATCGGCCTGTTGCTTGCCAACAAAGAGACCTGATGCTCTGTCTTTTCTGTAACCGTATTTTATTTAAAAGTATAACCTACTTAAGGTGCAAGGGAGCAATGACCTTTTAAACTGTACTTTGACTGGACATAGTAAGTAAATCTGGCAAAGGCCAAAGCATCTGGAATTTTACCTTCAGATGCTGGCTGGTTTACTTTCGGCATTTCAGATGCAGTGTGCTCTATGCTAGTCATACCCTAATTTTTCTGCTTATACGTTTGCTTCTTGGTGTTTTCTCTTCATTTGTTACAGGAAAAACCTTAAGCTATTGGTGTTTCAGCCCTGGATACAGTATGCATGAGCTTGTTCGACAGGGAGTCAGGACAATTATCCTTACGAGTGGCACTCTCTCCCCACTCTCATCATTTACAATGGAAATGCAGATGTAAGTACCAAGATCTGTGAACAGTCCCCTTACTGAAAATGCACAATCTGCCCTCATGATTTTAGGTTTTATCTCAGGATTTTTGAGTGTTCTGGACTGGTCAGTAGGGAATCATATGATGAGTATGACTGGGGTCTTACTTTTGTGTCTCTTTAGCCCTTTTCCTGTTTGCTTGGAGAATCCTCATGTCATTGATAAACAACAGCTCTGGGTTGGGATCATTCCTAAAGGACCTGATGGCACCGTGCTTACTTCTAACTATGAGAGAAGGTAATGAACTTCCATGTGGAATTCTGCTTTTAAGTCTTGCATTTGGGCATTTTGGGCTCCGCTTACAGGAGGGCACTCGTGAAATAAGTGGCCTCTGTCGTTCTTCTCTTGGATGAATACTGTGCTGAATACCACCACCCTTTAACCACTACTGTTGAAAAGTTGGAACTTGGATCAAATGTGCATTAAAAGTTCTTAATGGCACTGACCAGCCTCAGCTGGGACCTCCACCCACAACCATCACCCAGGAGCCCCACCTAAGGTCTGGTATAGGCATTCAGTCACTGCCCAGGGTGTAGGACTGTCTCCAGCTCCATCATAGCCACACCTGGCCATGGACCCTCCTGATCTGACCCCCTTGATCTGACCCTCCTGGTCATCCCTTGATGGACCTCCCTCACCATCCTTGGCCTGTGATGCTCCTTACTGTCACTGGACCTGCTCCTGGTTTACTGATGTGTATTCCTGGCTTGACCTCAGACCTTCCCCACCACCATGACTTTGCCTGATGATCTGGACTTGTGGTTGAGCCTGGCTACTGCATCCCAGTCTTTCCTGCTCTGTTAGTGTGGATCTTGGCCCTGACTGGCAAGACCCCTGCCCTGCATGGCTTCATATCATGCTCAGATGCCACCTCCCTGTCCCTTACAGAGCAGTCCACCCTTACTGACATGGAGCCCCATCTCAGATTTCTTTGCTGAGGGCTTAATTGATTTGAAACATGACTGGCCTTTACAACAACTATTTTTATACCTAAAGCTTGTCACCATGACCAGCCTATCTTTTATCTCCACATTGCCATCTGAGGGAAAATATATCCAAATATTTGTCTAGCTTTTCCTCATAATTTTTCTTGTTTTTCTTGGGTCTTTCATAATTTTGCCCATATCTTTCTGTTCTTCAGAGCAGACAGTGCTTCTGCTGCCAGCAGAATATACTGTCAGCAACAAAGGCCAGAACTTGTTTTCGTGGTGTATTGACTTCTGTTGTGCAATGTGACAATCTCGTTGGCATCTCAGGATGTAATTTTAAAAGGCAGTTTCATGCTTTGGGGCACATGGCAGAAGGTTCTGTGCTTGGCAGTCCTCTGAAGTCACTAAAGGGCAGCACGATATTGGTGCTAGTGTTGTGTTTAGGGATACAGTCCTTCTGTAGTGATTTGAAATGATGATCAGTTCTTTGTATATGACACACATGCTCTTCCATTTAACTTTCTCCCTATAGTACATGTTTCTATGTGTTGGCACATTCTTAAATCTATTTCAGTTTCAACATTGTAGACAAACCTCTGGCTGATAGTGCTGTAGTTTAGCCTGCTACAGGCCTGACTTACTCTTTTTTTCCAGCAATACATATGTATATTATATATATATTTATATATATAAATAAAAATATCTCAAATAGCTTGTACTGAAAAATAAAGGAGGGAAAAAAAGCCAGGTGTTCCACAGACTGGAAAGTACTCGGGATTTGTAATTGATTTCTACCAAGATGAAGTAGTCTGGAAAACCCTCAGACTACATTTTTCATGTTCAGTAGCTTAGTGTGCCATTTCAGTGTACTTTGTTGAAGATACAGACTTTCAGAGGGTGGAGGTTGGGGTTCCCCCCCCCCCTAAGGCCCAGACCACCTTCTTTGGAAGGAAGGGAATTCACAGTGTTTGTTGTGTTTTGACAACATCTGTGTGGTGATGTGGGTATCTGTAGGTCTTACATAAAGAAATAAGTTCATCTTTTTTTCCTGCGTATGTAGATTTCCTGGGAAAACAGCATGCAAAACTACAGGGCACAAAGAAAGAAACAAAGGCATGAGAGAACAGATGACTTGAGTCAGGTCTGGAAGAAACAGAGAAATACTACTCACTGTAGAGCAGTACCTTTTTAGTCAGGGCAGAAGTGATTAACTTGGCTTATGCCACATGTAAGTAATAACCATAATAACCAAATTCCCCCTTTTTTGCCCCTGCAGCATCACCACACCTCGTTTATCAATAATTATTTTAAATAGTTGTCAGGTTAGTCAGGCCTGGCAGCATCTGCAGACTTTGGCAGAACTTTCACTCTGAAATTGTCAGTATTAATCATAATCCTCACGTGGCTGCCTGTCTCCCCTTGTTACCTTTTGGTAATATTGAAGCTTAGATCATTGTCAGTGTTAATAATAAGAATATTTAATAGCCACAGTAATATGTAGTCAAGGTATGACTAATTCTGTGTCCTTGCCACAGGAAGGAGAGCAATTGGGAGTGTGGATGTGCTGTTTTAGATGAAGAATATTAGAGGAAGTCAATATGCATGGAAATCACAGAAAAGGAAACACAATGGTGTTACTTGGTTTTTCTTCTTTGTAGGTTTTCAGAGGATTATTTATCTTCTCTGGGGAAAACAATAGGTAAGTGACGTGTGCGGATTCCAGAAATGAGCTGGTGTGCAGGAATTCTAGAAATCCCCTAGAATGAGAAATACTAAAGAAAATAAAGTAAGACAGAGAAAGATAAAGGTTTGCAGTGCATATTTAAATGCTGGCTGGTTCTGTTTGCTTCTGTTTGCTCAGGCAGCTGCCTACTGTAATTACATACAAAAATGAGTTGGAATCCTTGGTTTAATGTTTCCATGGTAAGAGTTCAGTTTTATTGTCAAGTGTTTGTGTTTGGGTCAAAAATGTGGCTCCTAAACACTGTCAGAAAGTGGCACAAACTAGAAAATCAATGCACAGAGATGATGCAGCCAAGACGGAGCAATTAAGAATCGCAAGAGATCAATGCAATTTCTTGTGATGTTTTTAAAGGCAATATGTCAAGCAAACCTTAAGTCAGTGTTTATTGTTTTAGTGATCTTTTTCCAATGTAATGGAACTACAAAATGTTAATGCATGAGGTCAGGATAAAAGCAGAGCATTTGTGTAGCTTGGCTGAGATGTGATTGAAGGGAATCTGTTGAATCTAGAAACGTTAAAGGAAATTAAGGAGGGTGTTCAACTTGTGAAATTAAGAAAATGTTTTCACAAAATACCAGATCAGTGGTTTGTTTTTTTAGTGAGGTGCGTACTTTTTGACTAGGACACTCAAAAGCGATCTTGTGACGCCTCTTCCATTGTTTTCAATGTTTAGACTGGGGTTTAGACAAAGAACGGAGAAAATGATGTAAAAGTAGATTCTACTGGGCAAATATGGGAGCTGATGTTTGTCTTTGGTCTGTAGTGTTCTGTGTAGCTTGTAATATATTTTATCCTGTTAATGCTGCACTTTAGAAAGCTAGGTAGGCATCTGTATTCAAGTTTATACCTCGATGACACTTTAGAAAGCCAGTTAGGCATCTGTATTCAAGTTTATACCTCGATGACAAGATAATCAGTGTGATTTTAAAAAATGAAACAACTTCTAGTACACAAACATTCGTGGAAAGAAAGCAGAAAAGGTTTTGGAAGGAGCCCACGCTGTTAGTTTATTTGTCCTTCACAGTCTGTGTACTCCATCCCAGGATGAAGATGCCCTCAGCTGTACGCTTGCCCATCTCATTGCAGGTAACCTTGTGCGAGTTGTGCCCCATGGACTCCTGGTGTTCTTCCCATCGTATCCTGTCATGGATAAGAGCCTGGAATATTGGAGAGTATGTAAATTGCTCTGCCTTTATTAGATGGGTTGGTGACACACGTCAGGCAGTTTGTAGTGATGCTATCTAACCATTCTCATTAAAGGTTCTTTGTTAATAAGTAAATTATAAAGCCTGGGAAGTAAAAACCCAGGTCAGGCTGCTTTTATTTTGATCACAATACACTGAGATGCACTGTTGCAGAGACGAAACTCAAAAGAATCTTAGTACCTGATCTGATCTCGGTGTTCATTTAAATTTCACCAGACTTCTCTTTATTAAACCTCCAAATTCTAGTTGGTGAAGTGTTTTAACTCTTAGGGGGAAAAAAATCCCAATATAAACATTTATTTTATTTTTAATTTAATTTTTCTAAGTGCTGTGTTCGTGACTTGAGTGTCCCTGGTAGAGCAGCTCTGTTTTAAACGCTGCTCCTCCTTAAATGTGGCTGCAGGGAGAGAGGTGGTGTGCTGCGGCGTGGGTCTCTGGGAGACTGGGAGCTTGCAAGTTGGAAAGAAAAGAAATGGGTCTCTCATCTGCCTAATGCAAGGAATGGCATTAGGATTGCATGCTTCTGTTTCCAGCTCTTCTGATGTTTGGCAAAGGCAGAGCAGACCGTGGTGGGGAGGGAAGTCTCGTCACTGCTCCAAGTCTGTGGCGGCCACTCCTGAGCGTTTCCTTTCTTGTGGGCACTCCTGGTATGTGCTTACTTTCAAGTGCCCGTTTCTGATCTGTTCATCTGTTTGACAGGAGCATGACTTCACTAAAAGAATCGAAGAAGTGAAGCCAATGTTTGTGGAACCCAGGAACAAAGGAAGCTTTGCAGAGGTTGGTTATTTGCATTACATACCTGTAACATTGTCAAAAACTGTTTTTGTGTTTAAATACCTTGTCCAAGATGTGTTTGGGTGAGTCCTTCTTTGAACTATAGTTCTTCTGGGCAACTTTCCTTTACTCTTTTGGCCAGTTTTGCAGAGTACAGCCTTTATTTCAATCCCAGGGATCTAACAGCAGCTAACATACTGAGAAATGGAGGTGGTAGAAAGCTGTCACTTCAGTAGTCAGCATCTGTTAATATTCTGCGGGACGTTTTCCCCAGCTTGTCGTGGTTTGGGTGTTAAGGAGTTGTACAATGTCATCTTGTTTATTTATAGCCGCTCTGTTTGCTTCTTGGAGTAAATAATACCCTTGAATTGCTTTTCTGGTTTGCCTCTTTTACTCGGGGATCTGCAGAAACACAGGACAGTCCATGTTTCACCTTCTCATCAGAAGTGTCTGACGTTGATCTTTTATGCTTATTCAGATGTGTTCTAGATTTCACAGTAACGTACGGGTTTCTTACTAAGCAAGTCACTTCTCACATTTGCAATTAGTAAAAGAAAACGTACCCAAATTAATCACCTTACAGATCTTAATGCACAAGTCAAATTTAGCTAGTACAGCTTTCCACTTACACATGTGCAAAGGATGATACCATTCCT
>NW_010167373.1:14739-43807 GCF_000695765.1 Mesitornis unicolor
CTGCTCTTGCTTAAACTAGTTTATCTTTTAGGTAATGGATGCCTACTATGATCAAGTTGTCTGCCCGAAGTCCAACGGAGCTGCTTTTTTGGCAGTGTGTAGGGGGAAGGTAACGTAACATCATTTATTTCATCTGAGATCAGATCGTGTAGTTGGTGGGGAAAAAAACATCACTCTGGATTTCAGGACATTTCTGTTCTGTGACTGTAATTATATGTGGGAAGAAACAGAAGTGGTAGGATGCCCTGAAGCCTTTTCAAAATTATGTCAGGTTTACGTATGCCTCGTTCCTGTTTTTTATGGAAGGGATACATCTTTGAGTTCTGTAAGGGGGATGAGGTTCATGCTTGTATTTCCTGTTGGCTGCTCACCAAAAACTCAACCCATTAGATGAGAACAACAGTTCTGGAAGAGAATTAAAAGAAACATTTGTAATCGAGCATGTTAGAACAACACTGAAAACCAAAGATATTGTTTAGCTTTAAAAATTTATGTTAACTTCAGGCCCTCTGGACACGTGTGATGGCCTTTCATTTACATTTTTCCGGTGCTGATAAGCATTTATGATATCAGTGGAAATAGTTGCAAAACCATTAATTGCTCGTAGAGCCTTTTTGCTACAGCATGATGGTGTTGGCTGAGCTGAGCTTTGTCAGGGCCTCCTAGAGGAAAAAGGAAGGTTTGAATTCCCAGTAATAAAAGCAGAAAATCTGGCTGAAGCTATTAAAAACATACTCATAAACAACACTTAGCTAGGAATTAAATTCAATAGAGAAAAAAGACCAGTAACTGCTGAATAGCTCTGAAATGGCACTTCAAGCCCTGTTTATAATGAAACTGTCTCTTCAGGCCAGTGAAGGCTTGGACTTTGCAGACATAAATGGACGAGGAGTCATCATCACTGGGCTGCCGTTTCCTCCTCGGATGGAGCCCAGAGTCGTGTTAAAGATGCAGTTCCTGGATGAGATGAAGAGAAGCGGTGCAGGTGCACAGGTAACGCTGGGCAGCTTGTTGCTGTTGGCAACTTCCTGTCATCGTTTCTTCCTCTTGTTTCTGAATTTTGGCTTTTGCTGTCCCCCCAACCTCATGGGACCATGAATATCCAGAAATCAAACAACCTTGGGAGTGTGTCACAAATACAATGAGGTATTTTTTCAATAACGTTAAGGCTTCCAAATTCTGCCTGCAGTGCTGTGTTCTCAATCAGTATAGGCTCAAAAATGACATAGTTAAAGTTTCAGTCAAAGTCTTTGTATGCCTGTTATCCATCTGTCTTGCTGAGGGAATATTTCATCCCGAGAGGGTGGGCAGGAAGAATTATTGCCTGTGCTGGCTGGTTTGGGGATTTTTGTTTTGGTGGTTTGAGGCAGCAGACATTGTTTGGTTTTGGTTTGGTTTGGTTTTTCTCCTGTTGCTTCAGGCATGAGAATGAATGACATTATAAATATAGTTTATTGTTCTGCAGGATAACTGCTAGGTCTTAAATAATATGGTGAGTCTATTGTACTACCAAGGCTGCCAGTGCGTCATATATTAAATAGCCCCTGGGTTGGATATTACCACTTGAATCTCCTGCGCACCATGAGTCAGGTGTGATATTCAAGCCAACCTGTATTTGGTTTTCCAAGGCTTTGAGGGATTTGTCTGTAGATCATTGGATAGATTTTTAAACTGTCTTTAGAAATAGTGACTGTACAGCACAGAGAATACATCGTACCTGGTAAATCATGTTAATTCTTTCTCTCTATCGCAGTATTTATCTGGGCGTGAGTGGTACAGCCAGCAAGCATCCCGGGCTGTTAATCAGGCCATTGGCAGGGTCATCAGACATCGCCAGGACTATGGTGCTATCTTCCTGTGTGACAACAGGTGAAACCTTGGCTTTAGAACATAAATATTCATCAACATCCTTATATCCCAACACAGGAACTGGTATTTTGCATGTAAATTGCTGTTTAGTGAAGGCTATGGTTCGTAAGTAAAGTATTTTATATAACAGGTTATATGAATGTTGCACTGCTTTAAGGAAGTAATTAGATTAGATTATCTTCTGCTCCCATAATATCTTGTCTGGGAGCTGCAGAAAGAGGTTAGTGACATTAATGTAAAATAAGCCAATCTGTTGAATTCATGTTTGTAATGCTACTGGAAGATACTTGATAATAATTTATCATTTTGTGCTTTTTCCATCTCTCACTTGAGAAGGCAGTCACTGGTACTGCAGTTTTTTGAGAGGAGGAGGATGAAAATGAGGAAAGATTATATTGCTAAAACAATATACAGTAGGTTAATATAGGTCATTAGTATTACATTAATATCAATTAATATAATACTTAATGTACTTTATGTGCAAAGCCCTTTTCTCCTGAGTGAAGACATAACCCTGTTACATTTATTGCACTGTTTCAGTCTTTTGTTGTCCTGCTGCTCCTCCCTTGTCCTCTTGGCCCCTGATCTAGCGTTTGTTTAATTCACATAGGCCAACCTGGCAAATAATTCTCTTCTTCCAATCCTGCCCAGGTTCACAAACGGTGATGTGAGAGGCAAACTGCCTTCGTGGGTCCGCCCGTACGTGAACGTTTATGACAACTTTGGGCATGCGGTCAGAAGCGTCTCCCTCTTCTTCCGTGTCGCTCAAGAAACTGTAAGTGTCCTAAAAATGTTTAATGTGGTTTTGTTCGTTGGGGTTTTTTTAATTGATAGTATTGGAACCTAGGAATACCAAGTCAGGTGAGAGGTGGGACAGGAGTTGCTCATCTTGTGACTTGTAGGCACTGGAAGCTTTACGGGAAAGGAGATACGCCTCGTTTTTCCTCAAGAGTGAGCTGGGACAGGATGTGCTGTCATGCTGTGCAACTCACTAGGTTAGATCACAAAAATAACTTCCTCTTCCAGGCCCTCTAAAATAAACACAGCTTTCGTTGGATGGTTTGCAAATACAGGAACCAACATTAGCATCAAAAAGCTTTCTACTTCAACCTTGGAGAGTGGGTGTATGTGTGAAGGAATCGGTCAAACCCTGAAGTTGAAATCTAAGCTGAGACAAACCCACCAGTTATTATTACAGTTCATCGCTGGAGCATTTTCATGAATAAGGCTTCTGTCTCGGCGTTGAGAAGCTCTTCTTCCCAGTAATAGTGCCTTCACTTAAAAAGTAATGTCGTAAAAACACTTTTCTAATTGACTGGAGAAAGTCATAGCAAAAAATGGGCTGGAAGCCAGAATGAGGACTTCGTTGCGTCCAAAATGGAGATTAAGATTAAAATAAACACTTAACATTTTACATACTCACTTGGATGACTTCCTGGAAGATGCTTTAGCCGATTACAAGTTGTTGAAAATAATGAGTTACAGATGGGTGATACTGGATGACTTGATGATCTTTTTCTGATCATAAATGAGAGTTTCATGGTAAATAAGAACCACAACCCAATGTGCTTTGCCGGAAGGAGCTGTGTTGCAGGGATAGTGTTAGCAGTTGTTCTTTAGCAAGGTCATGGCCCTTTTAGAGTAACCCTGTGTGAGAAACGCGCTCACAAGATGCAAATTTAGAGACGGATCAGTTCTGTGAAGCAAAGGTTTATTAGCAGCACGCTGGGTGCAGGAAGTGCTAATAGGTTGAGGTTTAGTTGTAGTAACATTCATTATCATAGCCACACATTTTACAAAGTTATTGACATACTCAGCAGTTTTCTGGGGAAATCTTTAACATCAGTTTCTGCCCGTTGTTGCATGCGCACTCAAATCCTGGGGTGGTCGTTGAGGGTCGCAGGGATGAAGACCCAGAGTCTTCTTCACTGTAAACTTTTCACCTTGATGGTCTCTGTGTAACCAGTCATGATTTAAGCCAGTTTCTTGCAGTTGTGTCAGCTCCTTAGTTCCTTACCTTCAAGGATGTTCTGCTCTTCTCAGCTTTGAAGCACCCTTCATTCTGTCTTGGAGGTTTACCTCTGTGAATGTAGAAATCTTCCAAGCCTTGACAGATCTACGGCCTTCACAAATACCCTAGAAGTTACCAACTCCATCTCAATTCCCCCTCTTTTTTTTCTTTTCCATATACAATGCGAGTTCTTTTGCTTTCCACTGTACCCCATTACCAACTAGGGTTTCACTGATTCATTTTTTTTATAAGATCCCCATCCTGTTATGTTCCAAAGCACCACATCTTATAAAACTTATTTCAAGACCTTAGCCGTGTTTCTATACCCTAATGCTTTAACAAATTCCTTCCCACACACAATTTCTCACTCCCGGTCACTTCATGCTAAGCCTGCTGACTGCACTTCATCAATATGTGGCATGTCCTAGTTGTTTGATCCTGTCATCAAAGCACGTACCTCCAGAATGCTAACAATCTTGCTGTCAAAGGTAATTTGGGAAAAAGCAGGTATCTTTAGGTTGTTGCTGAGGTTTTTGGTTGCAAAGGAAGTGGAGTGGAAGAGCAGCTTTTGCCTACGGTAACGTTTTTGTAAACTGCTTGCAGATGCCCCCGCCCCTGCCACAACGTCCTTCTGGCTCTGCTGATTCCCTCGGTGAAGGCGATACGGCAGCATCTACTTCATCTGAGCACACCCTCTCCCTGCAAAAAGCCAAAAACTTGGATGACCATGTTCCCAGTTTGAAGAGGAAAAGAAAGGGTAGGTTTGGGTCCTTGCGGATACTTTTTGTTGTTGTTGTTTTAAGCTGAATCAAAACAAGGAGGAGCAAGAAACCAGGTACTGGAATGGGAAAGCAAGGAGAGCTTAAAGACCAGTGTAAAAGTCTGAGCAGAAGGGACATAGCTCAGTGCTAGAAAATGGGGGAATCAGCTGCAACTGCAGAGCAAAGAGGCAGATGGGGCCTGAAAGTTACAGGAGGAGTTTGGAGGAACATCATGGATAACTCAGAAAAACAAGGACTGGAAGTCCATTTCTGAGCAGCACTGACTTATCCCACAGAATGGAAGAGGTACGTTTGAAAATGACTCTTACGCAGTCATCTGACTAAGAAAACAGAGTGCATTGACCTTGGAGCAAAGCAGTATTTTAAAATTTGTGTTTAGCTAATGCCAAAGAATACAGTATTGCTCATTCCACAAATGAAGCACAATTGCTGCAGCTGAAGTTCTTTCTGGAGGATCTCGTGTATGTTTTAGTAAGCCTTTTTATCCATTGATCCTAAGGCATTTTGAGGTTAAATATGATCATCAAGTTAAGGAAAACTTGAGAGAAGTCCACCAGGTTGTGGTGACAAATACTTGAGCCGTTCTGGGAGTGATTAACCAAAGCAATCTTCTCACTAAGGCATAAAATGCAATTTTGCAAGATGTGAAACAATAAATAAACCAACGCGTCTTTGTGGGTTGCTGTGTGAGATTTTAAAGTGTTACTAAGTCAAAGGAAAGCCAAGAGAGTATGTGGGGTTTTAATTTGTCATCTGTATTGTGCTGTGATGCCAGTAAATGGAGATGGAGCACCCAGCCTATGCGTGGAATATGAACAAGAGCTGGTCTCGCCTAGAAGAGAACGTGTTGGGCTCTTGGACGCGCTGGAGCGCAATGAGAAGGGCAGCGAAGATGCAGAGGAGGAAAACGAGTTGTTTGGAGAGGAAAAGGTAACAGCAATGATGCAGCAAAGCACTTGTTTGTAAGTAAAAATTGTAGGCTCTAAAGCAGAATGAGTTTGGCACTGATTTAAGAGTACCAGTTTAACCCTCTTTCAAGAAAAATTCACTGCACGTTCTCATAATTAAGCTTAATCCAAGGTTTTCCTTGCCAAATTCAACCAGATGACCAACAGGTCTCAGTACTTGTGCTGTGCTCCACAACTGATGACCACATAGACCCCTTACCAGGCTACCAGCAGCAGGGATATTAAACTGCTGGCTTGCAGGCTCAGTTTGGCCGATGCCTAACGTGTGGACTCCAGGTCTGCTGCAACGTACCACAGCCGTTCACTTAGGGGAAGAACACTGAAGGGAAAGTGTGGAGGTGTAAGGAGCATCTGGGGAATATCAAAGGAGGTCTAAGGGAGGTGGAGATCCATACAAAATAAAGGGAATGTCCAAGCTTGGAGAAACCCACGAGGATAGTGAATATTTAACTTGTGTGCAGCCAACTGAGAAATCAGCTCCATTACCCATGGGCTGCCATGACATAGGCACCAGAAATTTATTCTTTGGAAAGCCTGGCGCACCTCCAGAGCATTGGTAACTCAGCTACAGTATCTTGTTAACACAGCTGCACTGCTTTTGGCGCAGTTCCTGAAGTCAGATAAGTCGGTTCGGCGGTGAGTCACCTCATCTCCGCTTTGTCGTTTGGTGTTACTGCACATCTGTGGCTTGCAGAGAACTGAGGGGTCATCCTGTGCTGCACCTAAATCCGTGACCTCTGGCATGGGAGATGTGGGGAATCTCACAGTACCTCCAAGGGAGCCAGCTTTCACTGAGCCTAGCAGTGAGCTGATTTGGACTGATAATGGGGTTGATGTGCTTCCATTGCTCCTTTTCACCATCCCTCATAGTATCTGTGTTACCATTTTCTTCTTTTATCAAGGTTATATTCTACCCTTGTTTCCTAAATACTGGGATTTTAGCTGCTGTCATTCTGAAACAATTTGCTTGGGGTTGAAAAAGAGGAAAAGAAGCCTTTGTCATCTCAAAAATCAAAATACAAGATATAATCTCTGAATTGCTCTCCTGCAGTTTCTTCTCTTCCTTAGGGTTTTTAATGTGGTTGTTATTGGCTTGACCTAATATTAGAGACTCTGCTATTAAGCAATTCCACTCCTTTTGCTTATACCCGCTCACTTCTCTTCTGGAGCTTTGCATATCCCAGCATTCCCAGTCACTGCAGTACAAGCACAGCTCTGTTACTGGGAATCGGAGATGCTAAAAGCTTGTCAAGCCACAAGCATTTCTGCTGCTGTCTCATCCTTTCTGCCCTGATTTTCTGCGAGACTGCTTAGGCTTCCCTCCTCAGTAACCCCAAGAAAAGCCCAATAGAGGTTTTCTTCAGAAGAAAAATACTTCCAGGCAGGGAAGTGCAGGGGCACGTGAGTACACACAGGTATGTGCACGCTCTCAGAAAACAGATAGCTGTGAGTCAGCTTTGCTTCATCAGGAATCTGCATCCTCAAGACCACTTTTGTCTTTAATTTCCTCTGGTTTGGTCTTTCTGAATTGTCCAGTAAGTGATTACCTTCTAGAAGCACGTATGTGACCCGGGCTCTGTTGCAATAATTTAAGTTGCTTTGTTTCACTTCCTTGAATGCTGTCACAAACTGGATTTAAAAAGCTTTACTGCTGGAAATGGCTGAATTAAATGGACAATAACTTTGGAAAGCGTTTTTTTGATCTTCCTTCTTTTCTTTTAATCTTCACAGGCACACCGTCTGTCAACACTTTCCCTTCAGTATGAGAAGAGGTTAACTGATGAGCAGAAAGGAGGAAGGAAGAAAATAAAGCTAGTCAGCAATACAGTATGTGTTTTTGTGTCTGTGCCATCCCTTTGATCTGCAGACTGCTTTAATTTGAATTGGAAACTTCCAGGCAGACAGATGTCTGGTGCCAGAACAATTGTTTTTCTTCTCCAAATTCCAAATAATTCACCAATGCACATCTGAAATCTATTTCTGTCATGCTCTTTCTCAAATCTAGACATCACAGACCCAATCAAGCACAGGTCTGGGTAGGGCTGCTAGGTAAAAGGAATTGTTTTCTGGCATTGACTACCATGTGAACATCTCCCATTGACCAGGTGTGCTGGGTGGTTTCATTCTTTTTGATTAGAATAGAATAGCTCAGCTGGAAAAGACCTACAAAGGTCATTTAGTCCAGCTGCTGGTAGAGCCTCAAATGCTAGAACTGACCAGTTTTGGGTAAATGATCACATCCTAACCCCACCCGTGGTTGCTGTTGTGTGTTATTATATTGCACTGTCTGTACTCATTTAACTCATTATGCAGCTCATTGCTTAAAAATCACAAGAAATTCATGAGAATCCCCATGGTGACTGCATGTGCCAGTAGTTGTCCAAGGTACTGTCTGAACTGGGAGCTGGCTGTCCCTCACTCCCACTCAGCCAGCAGACGAAACTGATAGAAGTAGTGACATATCCTGAAGCTGATCGTATCCAAGGTGTGAGGAAGGGAGCAGGTTCATTGCAGAGGTTGTGTTTGCAGTTTGTTGCTGTCTGATGTCATGATGAGTCAGCCTAGCCCTCAAGGCTTGGAGTAAATGTAATTTCTCTTATTAAGCCTTCTCCTAAGAATAGAATTGAGCAATGAGACTTGGCTGCCTTCTCTAGGAATATTCCTCTGAAGCAGTCAGTTTTGTCAGCAGAGGTGAATAACATTTGCTCTTCTGTGAGGAAATGAGCACCACAGATGTTAGAGGGACAGATGTTTTAGAAATAGATACAACAACCAGCTGGGAAATTCACAATATGCTTGTGCCTCAGGAGATTGCCCCGTTGATGCTGCCTTTTTGTCATGAAGACACATGACAAGGGGCCAGTGGCTTTTATGTTTGAAATGTGTGAGCGCATTGTAATGCAGTCACCTTCATAAAGAAAGCGTTGCTCTGAATATTTTTCAAGTCCCTGTTGCTTGTGACTGTAGAAGAATGTTTCCCAACATGAGAGAGTAATCGAGCTTGCTCATCCAGAAATGTCTTAGAGGAACCAAAATGCTTGAACACCTTGAATTCTTTGTACCCCCTGCTTCATATGTTGTTTTTCTGGTGATTGGACATTTCCAGGAGTTAGAACAGTTAAATTTCTGTTTGTTCTGCGGCACTGAAGCTGTTTGGTTTGGTGTTTTTTGGAAATAACACATGGATATGGGGTGACTACCATAATTACAAGAGACCGTAATCTGTTAGTTGAAAGCATTCATTGTTCTGTGTGCTGGCAGACTTGTAAATACATTGCTTCCACCTGAGTTCATGTAAGAGTAACGCCAAGTTGTTCTATTTACTGCAAATCTTCCTGTCTTGGCAGCAAGCTGACAAGAAATCCGACCTGACGGAGCCAAAGAAAGCCCGAGCTACGTCGTACATCGCAACAGTGAAGAAGACTCTGAGCCGGGAGAACTACGATCTCTTCTCCAAAGCTCTTCAGCAATACAAGAAGACAGACGACTTCCATGCCATGTTATCTCAGATGAGCTCTCTCTTTATAGAGGATGAAAAGAAGCATGTCTTGTTACGAGGTATGATGACTTCCTTAGTATATTTGTGTGTGATGTGACCTTTATCTTTTAACTGGGCTTGGGTGTTTCAGAGGTAAGTGGTTTAGATTTGAGGTTCAAATCAATCAGGATGATAGTCGTTGATAGTCATCGTGTTATATCCCCAGGTCACACAGAAAATCTTCTCAATCTAATTATCATATGGTGGTTTATTCTTCACTAGTCTGAAAAAAAATCACTTTCCATGGAAGCTTGTGTTGTTTTAAACCTTGCCTAAAAGTAGTACAGCTTATTCCCTGTGCTGTAGGAGTAAGATCAAGAGTGTGGTCGTGTGAGTTGGATGGATGCATTCATAAGGGCTCAGTGTTAAAGCAGCAACTAAGTGGACAGAATAGATAGAGAAATTTTCTATTTAAATAATGGTGAGTATAAAGCAAGTGGTCTAGGCAAGCATGGATAGTTTACTGGTTTAGCTGGTATTTTCTTGGCTTCTGAAAATTGCGTTGACAGGAACTGGGCTCCCACCAACACTTTTTCCAGTTTAACTGTGTTTTCTCAGGATTTTCATTTCCCTCTCAACTTGGGAGCAAACGGGCAGATTTTTCTGTGACTTTTTCATCTGCTAAAATGCATAGTTATGCATCCTGTAAATTGTTTAAGGTTGATTTTAAGGCTAAGAAATGGGAAGATCAGTATGAGCACTTAGTACTAATAGTAGCCACAGTTTGTCTTCCAGTCTGCTGATCTTACTATATAAATAAGGAAATATTTGATTGCCAAATCAAGGCCTGAGTCTAGTTTTCAGAAGCAGCAGGCACCTGAAACCTAAAGTTCATTTGATGTTTTGGCTTCTAGTTGGCAGGCATTTTATGGGAAGTGAGGTGAGGTGTAAAATTATCAGTGTGTCAGTTATTCAAATATCAGCAGAGCAGATACTTTGACCCCACGGTTTATGAGGTAACTCGTGTCCTTTTGCTGCAGTTTCACCTAAGCTACTTCATTCTTCCAGTGAAAAAATCAGTCACTGCCTACTGATCATAATATTTCTGGAAGTTTGCATGATAGCTGACCTTTGGTAACTTCTAAGTGTGCTTGTTGTATAAATATTAGATAACAACACTTACATTTTAAGTTATTTAGCTGCACATTTTTATCTTCATGCTACCTAACCTAGAAGTCCTGCCATTGCAGGTGTCTGTGGCATTTATTACCTCTTGTGAACTGACCTTTTTCTCCCCCCCCCCGCCTCTTCTCTCTCTCTAATTGAAAGAATTTTACCAGTTTGTTCGACCTCAGCATAAAAAGCAGTTTGATGAAGCATGCTGCAATCTGACTGGAGCGGGCTGCGGCTACAAACCTGAGCACAGCCTCCTGCGGGAAGAGAGGCAGATCCTGGCCAAGGAAATGGGTGAGGATCCTGTTCCAGAACCGTGCAGGCATTTGTGTTGTTTGATGGACATTACCCAGTCTAAGATGCAGAAATGCAAAGATGGAAGGCAATTTAGTTTAATTAATATTGAGCCAAGTCTCTACTCTGCATGATCCTCTTCCTTCCCGTGAGCGTGCACAGATGCCTGAGCATAAGGCAGCGTTACTGCATAGTTAGTAATGATGCCATTTGATTTGAAAAAGGGGGTTTTAGAGATCTATTTAAATCATGAATCTGGTCTGTGGGTTTAAAAGCTTTGTGTGTATCTTCTTTGCTACCCACGTAGTGTCACCAGGATTGTGAGCAGAGGGTGATCGTGTCCTCAGAGAGCTTGTGAAATCCAAAACCCCAGCACAATAAAGTGCTAAAAAACCATGGTGTTAGCTCATCCCCACTTATCACAGAAATACATCTGCATCCTCAGGTGTTCTCAGCACAGAATGGCATCCTTTGAAGTGCACCATTCTGCGTTCGTTATTCCCTAAACTCACTTTTAATGGACTTATTTGATTTAACAGAAGAAAACCAGAGTCAGCAGAAAAGCATCTTCTCAAAGGACTCACGTGCTCAGCTGAACCCTGGGCTCCACCTGAACCGAGGAGGTTTCCACTTGACAACGGGACTGAATAGTGCAGGTACCCTTCATGTTAAACATAAACACAGTCCCACAGTAATATGTGTTATGTTTTATTTTGTCACCGGCTGTCAATTCTCCTGGTGGATCCAGTGTTACTGCGTTCACCTAGCCCAGTGGCTCGCTGCCTGTAGGCAGCAGTGGTGGTAATTCAGAATTTTCAGCAGGGATTGTACCAAACGAAACACAAAAGCCAAGAAATGAAATCAAGGTGGAGGTTAAAGAACCAACTAAAGCCAGAAGTTTGTGCTAGAGGCTGAGCTGGTGTGTGCCAGTGAGGGAAAGGGTGAGTTGAACAGGAGACTGCTGGGCTTCCTCTTTCTCCACGCTTCATGAAGGAGCCATTTAAGGAATATAATTTCAAGTTAGATCAATATGAACCTAGGTACGAATAAGAAAATAATTCCTGTTTTACTGTTGGTAATGTGTACACACCTCATGTGGACAGTCTGGGTTTTTTCTGTAGAAACAGGCACTAATTTACTAACACATTTACTAATCTGCATGCATTTCTAATCTCGTACTGTCCAGCATTTCTCTTTGAAGTCAAAGTCAAATCAGTTATGATTTTATTACAGATCTTCCTGAGAACAGCTGGGAAATTTTTGTGTTTCTCACAAGGAAATGAGTAGGATAGTTGGACAGCTTAGAAGCCTTTTCTTTAGAGGGTAAAGAGTAGTCAAAGGCTAATGTGTTCTTTTAAAACAAATAAGTAAATATAAAGACTGCGTTCCCTGGAAGGCTCTAAAAGCTTTTTGTGTATGAAGTCATGTTGTTTCTTTCGATTTGTTTTCCTGTTTTGTATTTGAAGAACATTTGCACAAAATTAGGTAATCATTTTGTTCTGAGGTCCATGAGATTGATTTTCATAGAAACTTGTTTCCACTAGAAGTACCTGAGAAGATATTACATAAATTTTATTGCTATTATTCTGTTCCTCACTTCTTAAGTAGGGTACGCTCCTGTGAAAGTATCAGCAAGCTGTACTATTAATAGGTGTGAGAAATCTATTCTATAAAATCACTTTCAACAGTTCGCTTGCCCATGTGTCAGGCCAGCATTGCTGGTTAACCCGGCTGTTTCAAGTGCTTCTGCTCCTTCAAAATGTAGCACAAAACCTGACTTACTGCTGACCTCCGTGCACGGTGTCTTCTGTGTCACCTTTTTCTCATTCCCCAGTGCCCATCTGACACATTGCTCCATTTAAAAGATCAAAAAAAACCTCCAGAAGATGCTAGAAGCGATTCCCAGAATGAATTTACTCAGGTTTCTTTGCTTCCAGGAGCAGGCCTTAACTTTGCCCAAGGCCATGCCAAAGGGTAGAGTGTGCTTGTGCAGGCAGCCTTGGCTTTACCACCTTGAAGTAGCCAGGACACTCCTCTGAATGAAAAGAGTTGATTTGAAGGAGTGACCAGTATCCCAGACTATGAGGAGTGGGAAGGGACCTGGAAAGCTCCCCCAGTGCAACCCCTGCCACAGCAGGATCACCACAGCAGTCACACAGGAACATGGCCAGGGCTTTGGGTGTCTGCAGACAAGGAGACTCCACAACCTCTCTGGGCAGCCTGGGCCATGCTCCATAACCCTCACACTCACAAACTTTGGCCTCATCTTCAGCTTGAACCTCCTGTGCTCCAGCTTGGGACCATTGCCCCTTGTCCTGCCATTGGCCATCCCAGAGCAGAGCCTGGCTCCTTCCTCCTGACACTGCCCTTTCCCAATGGATCCCCAGGAATGAGGGCACCCCTCAGGCTCCTCTGCTCCAAGCTCAAGAGCCCCAGCTCCCTCAGCTGCTCCTCAGCAGGAGATGCTCCACTCCCTCCAGTTTGTCTCTTCCTCCCCCAGCCCTGCTCACGTGTGGTTTTTGTTTCTCAGGACAGAATGCCAGCCAAGCTCCAAGGAAAGACACTGAAAAAGCTTCAAGCTCCAGGAAAGATCACCACCAGGTCCTCAGGACAACTTATCTCAACGATGTGAAAAGGGCTTTGACCCAAGGCACTTACAGCCGCTTCTATGAAGCGTTGTTAGCTTACAAGAGGACGGATAACTACGATGCCATGGTGTCTGTGATAGCAGCCCTCACCACTGAGAGGCCAGAAGACTTCCATCTCCTACAAAGTAAGGGATTTTTTTTAATACTTATGATTAATTTTAGTTGAAAAGAAGACGTAGGTGCTGTGGTCTCATGTGAGCAATAACGTTTCCCTGGTCGTTAGTCTGCAGATTTTCCACTTTTAGGAAAAACTTGTCGTATTGGTAAACTTCACCTCTGCCATCTTTTGGTTTAGCAAACCAAATAAATGGTGCAGCAGGAAAGAGGTGTTAAAGAAGTGACAAGGTTATAAAATGTTAGATCTGTTTGTTCACTTAGAAACTATCCATTAAAATCATCAGGTAAGACCTCAGTAATTCCAGTCCTAACCTTCAGTTAGGAAGTTAGTCCTTCAGTCAAGTCAAATGATTTTATTACCTTTTTGGTCTCCCAACTACTCCAAGTGAACTACTCTTTAGAAAAGACAGCGCTGACTGTTGAACTGACTCAGTTTTGTTCTCCTGATCGCTAACTGCAGTGCTGGCACTAAGGGCTTAGATCGTTTCCAGGTTTGGGGATTGGCAATCACGCTTTTGATTCACTCCTCTTCTACAGAGCATCATGTGGGAATAGTTGTGGAACCATGTCATTATTTAGTATCCTCATCATTCATAATCATCCTCTAGAAGTGTCAAGCTGATACTTTTCTTAGCAGTGGTTTGGTTTGTGGTTTTTTTTCCTTTCCTGGATTTAATGATGAAAGAATTTAGGAATCTACAAGTCTTAAAAGTTTGAAATTGGGCTTTATTGTTTAAAAAAGAAAGAGAAGAGGGATTATAGGGTGGTCCTGATTGCTTGGATGGAGACATCTTGTCCTGTGCTATGGGACACCTCAGTTCCCCTTCTCCCATGTCTGGTGTCAACTCCTCTGTAGTAAATGATCCATACAGCTGGGAAATGCTGATGTACTTTCATTTGTCATCTTCAGGTAATAGCAATAAGTGTTCCATTGACCTTGAGCAGATGTGATAATCTCCAAATGCGTAGTAAATCATTCTTTTCTGATGCATTAACTAGACAGATTAGTTTTGACACAGTGAAGAGTGGGAGGTAAACTGAGTGTGGTGCTGTGAGTCATAATCTCCCCCTGAGCATTCTTTCTCACACACACAGTATTTTCACTAAGCAAATATTTTGACCTCGGAAGACTTTGTGGTAGAATTGTCTGTGCTTGGCTCTAAGTCACAACTGGGATTTTTTTAGGATTTCTGTCTGTGTTGTGAATCCTTGCCAACCAAACACTAATAAGAAATTCCCATTCTGGGGGAGTCTTTTCAGATACGGTGTATCTACCTGATTTTGCTAGATCAGTTTTGAGGTGAAGAGCTGAATTTCAAAGTAAGTTGAGGTTATTTTCAATACTAAATACTCATCTGCCTTCTGGCAAGGTAAACTCCATAAAATCAACGAAACCATCAACTTTTCCACCAACCTGAAGATACTCTGAGGATTATGACTGATCAGCTTCCAAAGAATTTCACCCCTCCAAAGCAAGGACTCTTCCATGGCCAGGCATTTCTCTTCCTGTGCATTTGACTGGACTTTGTTTTGGACAGGGTTTTACATGTTTGTGCGCCCTCACCACAAAGAGAGGTTCAAACAGATGTGCAAAGATGTGACTGGAATGGTGTGTGGCGAGGGCGAGAAGCAACCGCAGCACCAGGTGCCAGGGGAAGGGAGCCCTCCAAGTTTGGAAAGCTGCTGCATTAAGGAAGAAAACACCCACGTACAAGGTTGGGAATGCACGTTTGTTTGAAGTTTAGCATCTTATTTATTGTTGTTATGGGTAGCGTCCAACTGCCTTCACTGTGGGCTAGGGCCTCCCTCCACTCAGTGTGTAAAGGAAGATCAAAGCAGTTGGCTGTGTCCAAATGCTCTTAACCCAAAACCAACTCAGGTGCGAGAAGGTGATGTGAGATGGGGAAGTGCAAGGAAACAAGAAAGAAAATGAGTTACAGTGCCATTTTCCTTATACTCTGATGTGAGTTATGGGTGAAGGCAGAATTTTTATGTCTGAGTGGATTGGGAGCAGAAGTGGATCAAACTCCACTGTGTCTTGGAAGAATTTCCACAGAACTATTTCAATATAAAGGGTTCCTTTCAGTAATAATGCATGCGTTGGTATCAGAAACTTCTGTTACCAAGCAGTATGGCATTAAAGCAATAGTTATTCAGTGTTTTTCTTCCTACACAATGAGAATCCCAGCATGTCAGGAGTTGGAAGGGACCTGGAAAGCTCCCCCAGTGCAACCCCTGCCACAGCAGGATCACCAGAGCAGTCACACAGGAACACGGCCAGGGCTTTGGGTGTCTCCACACAAGGAGACTCCACAACCTCTCTGGGCAGCCTGGGCCATGCTCCATAACCCTCACACTCACAAAGTTTGGCCTCATCTTCAGCTTGAACCTCCTGTGCTCCAGCTTGGGACCATTGCCCCTTGTCCTGGCATTGGCCATCCCAGAGCAGAGCCTGGCTCCTTCCTCCTGACACTGCCCTTTCCCAATGGATCCCCAGGAATGAGGGCACCCCTCAGGCTCCTCTGCTCCAAGCTCAAGAGCCCCAGCTCCCTCAGCTGCTCCTCAGCAGGAGATGCTCCACTCCCTCCAGCATCTCTGTGGCCCTGCTGGACTCTTTCAAGCAGTTCCTGTCCTTCTGGAGCTGAGGGCCCAGCACTGGACACAAGATTGCAGCTGTGGTGTGAGCAGGGCAGAGCAGAGGGGCAGGAGAACCTCTCTGCCCTACACCCACCCCTTCTCATCCACCCCAGGATGGCGTTGGCCTTCTTGGCTCAAGGGCACATTGCTGCTCATGGGCATTGCTGCCACCAACACCCCAGGGCCTTTCCAGCCACTCATCCCCAAGCCTGTAGCGCTGCATGGGGTTACTGAGAACTTACTGTACTTACTACTAATTGTGTTTTGCAGAGCCTGTGTATTGTGTTCTGCATTACAGTGTTTTGTATGCTCACTTGTTTTGTTTTTTCTGTAACCAGACACAGCCCATTTGAAGAGTGAGATGCCAGAGAAAACTCAGAGAAAGATTTCCTCCTTCTGCTTTAAGCAGGAAAGCAAACCTGAGTTGTCAACTATCAAAGTATCAGAAGAAACCATTAACGTGAGAGCAGCCACAAGCTCTGGAGCTGTGCCTATCTTTCCCCTAGAGATGGAGCCAGAGTATGGTAGGTATAGGTGAGATTTTTGGATGTAATTCTCTAACACTGGGAAACAAGTAATAGAAACGAGCATTATGCTGATGGGCTATTAAATGATGCCTGGTTCATGCCTGTATTTGCTCAGGTGCAATACTGCTCGGTGGGGTTTGCTAAGCAGAATTTGTACTTTCTGCCACTTGCTCGTGTTCTTTCAAAGCACTTCATTGTCTGGGCTGCAATGAGGTAATCGCTTCCCGAGAACTTACGTATTTTTCTTGACAACTTCCTTATAAAGCGAGGATGTAACCTGGGTTTCTGAATGGGGCTGTGAAGCACCCGGAGCCTGAGTGAGGTCACCTGAAAGGAATAATGTAACAGGGCCAGGTATTGCATGGGGTATTGTAAAGCTCCTGGTCACCGTTTTCTGCGCAGCACCGGAAAAACGTGAGAATTTCACAGGTGATTACTGGAATGTAGTCATTTCCTCCCTCTCTTTCTCTCTCCCCCTTTCCCTGTGTCTGTCCCTTCTGTTCTAGGGAGATACCAGTGCTCTAACTGCAAATCTGAGGACGATGTGCCTTTTAAATGTCCGTTATGTGACTTCACTTGCTGCAAAACATGCTGGGAGCAGTTCTTACAGGTTATCTGGTTTATTGGTTTCAGTTTTTCCTGAAACTGCTGCTGAATTCTGTGCTTTTCAGGAGAACCACGTGGACAGCCCTGGAAAGAGAATTCCTCAGTTTACAGAGAGAGGACATAAATCCCAGTGGAAGATTTACCACTTGTTTCATTATTTTCCACGTTCTGCAGTGTGATTGGAGGCAAATCTCTGCCTTAGGCTGTGGTTTTTACACCCTTCCATCTCCTTCTGAGCTGCCTGTACGTGTTTTCATGTCTACAGCTACGCAGGCAACAAGCTGTGCAGTCAACTTGAGAAAAATAATTTAGTTTTACATCTAAGCCTTTATTTTAATTTTTTTTCCTTGCTTAGTTTTGTAATTTCCCCCATCCAAAACCCTACTGTAAAGCACTGTCATGAGATGAGGAGAACTGGGAACAGGCTGCCTAGGGACGTGTTTGAGTCACCATCCCTGGAGGTATTTAAGATGTGTAGACATGGTGCTTAGGGACATGGCTTAGTGGTGAGCTTGGCAGTGTTAGGTTAACTGTTGGACTCTGTGATCTTAATCTAAATTTCTATGAATGTCTAATTTGAAATTCATGCCTCAGATATCTCCTGTTATGTTGTCCTTTGGTTTTCCTGGCTGAGTAAACTGGTGGTTGAAATTCTTAGGGTGTGAGGATGTAACTGATCCCACAGTGCATGTGTTTGGTAGCATCTTGCCCAATGTTTGGTTCGGCAGCCAGGTGTTAATAATCTGTGACCCTGGGTTTGGAAGCTCAGTACAAGAGTTGAGTGGTTTCTAATCATTCATAGGCGATGAAGAAGGCTGTGATGAAGAATCGATGGGGCTCAGGAACCTATGAAAACAATACAGAAGGAAAAGACACTTCTTCAACTTGGGAATCTATAAGCAAGTACAAAATAATCAGTCACTCCACATTCTGGAGGAAGGTCTTTTTCTCAGGAAGAAGACACTGAATTATGTCAGTTTAGTGTAGAAAATGAAGAAGATACTAACATCCAAATAAAAGATAGCAACCAATGCAGACTCTGTCCAAGAAGAATATAAATGATGTCCAGACTGATGTTCTCAGACATACAGCTCCTAGAGGGAATGCAGAATAGCTGTTCAACTAAATTTCATTCTCAGTCTTATTTCTTTTAAAATGATAAAATAAGAAGCTGTTGGATATGTAAGGTAGTCCAAGAAAGTCCAAGAAAGCCAAAGGAAGGCATCTCGTGTTTGCTTGCAGTCAAACCAATTGCCTTGGATGGGCATTACAGCTGAATACTCAGTTTTTCCTTGTTCAGCCCTGTTATACTTTGGTGTCAGTCTGACAGTCGGTGTATTCCACTTCACAAGAGACTCTGGGAACATCATGACAAGGATTCTACTGGCATGTGTTTATAATCTCTGCTGCTTGAGACGTGGGTTGATTAAGAAACAGAATGAGCTCTCTGGGGAGTTTCTTTTGGTTAGGCAAGCATTTGTTATTCCAAAGGGCGATTGTTATCTCAGCCCATAGATTTTATAAGTGTCTGGGGAAAGTGTCCCTTTTGCCAGTAAGATGTAGCTTGTAATAGTTGTCTCATCAGATTAAGTATCCACAAAATTAGAACTGTTGTATATTGAGCAATTATACTGCCCTGTTCTGTGGGTTTTTGTCTTGAAATTGGTAATTCTGAGGTCTGGTTTTCTCCTTAGTCCCTAAGTTAATGTGCATTGTAATAGCTCATAAATCCCAGCTTGCTCAGCTGAGGACTTGGGGTTTGTCTGTTTTGGAGGAAGAAGCCTGCGGGGTGACCTCATTGCTCCTACAGCTTCCCAAGGAGAGGAGAAGTGGGAGGTGCTGCTCCCTTCTCATAGTATCTGGTGGCAGGAGGTGTGGGAGCGATTCAAAGCTGTATCCGGGGCAGTTCACACGAGGTATTAGGAAACGTTTCTTTACTGAAAGTGTGGTCAAACACTGGCCCAGGCTTCCTAGAGAGGTGGTTGATGCCCTCGATGTGCTTGAACTTTTGTTCAGCCCTGAAGTGGCCAGGCAGTTGGACTGTAGGTGATCGCTGTAGGTCCCTTCCAACTGGAAGTGTTTTTTCTATCCCATTCAGGTATCCAATACAAAGCTGTGTTTGAGGAAATGAGTCATTCCCCATGGGTCATTTGCAATTAATGACTTCCATATTTACCTGAATAACCTTGGTAGTTACAGTGAAACTTCATCCCACGTTGTACCAGGTGATTGCAGGGGAAAGAAAATACCTCTGTTTTTTCTTAGCAAGGTGAACCAGAGCTTTGCTTTGTGGTAGCACAGCACAGCCCTGTGAGGTGAATGTGGCCTCATAGTTTGTAAGGATCGGGAAGGACAGAGACCGTTTGAAGCAAATAATCAGGATGTAATAGCAGATGGACAGACCTTTACTCTGACTCAGTACAACCCAGTGCTCTGTCTCTGACGGTGGCCAAAAAAGAGTGGCTAGGAAAGGATAAAAGAGCATGGCAAGCGTGAGGGATTCCTGCAGGTGATCTCTCAGCCCCGGAGCTATTTGCAGCACAAAAACTCCCTGAGTCAAAGGTCTCTTTTGTATAACAAGAAGCCTCTGATGCATTTCCATCGCATTGTCCCATTCCCTTTGAAAACAAATGAACTTGTCACCCGTGTCGTGCAGCGAGCGCTCCCGCAGCTCACCCAAACGTTATGTAAAGAACCGTCTCCTTTTTGTTGTTGTCATTTTGAACCCGCTTCTCGCTACTTCAGTTTAACGCCCTGCTTGTTTAAAAAGGACTAACAAAATATTCTCCTAGTCTCAAGAAAATGCATCATGGCTCTCCCATCCTTCAGCAGTGCAGCTTTGGAGTCTTCCTACCTACGCCAGCAGTGTGATCCGTTTGCCTCCTCCATAGCATACTTCAAAGCCCTTATCTCTAAAAATACAGGGGTTTCTTGTTCTGTACAACAAACTGTTGTGTGTGGGGGATGCAAGAAGCATCTTCTCACCAGCTGAGACCTTTTGCTCCACTCTTCAAGCACTTCTCGAGGCTCAGCATGACTGATGTTCTGTAGCCTTTCAGTGAGCATGAAGCTGTCATCCCATCACCTTTTCTTACCTCACTCGTGGCATAGCTCTCTAGTGATAAATCCTTCTCAGTCTACAGTAACGTTAGCTTGCTTATGATACATTTCAAGTGTGGTTTGGTTAATGAAAGGTCAAATACCTTGTCGTTTGGGGTGTTACTTGAGGACTGATGGAGAGAGGCACCTCTCCCAGTGATGAGGCAAAACTGGTCTCCACTACTCACGCAGATGAGAAGGAAGAGCAGCCTGGTTGAGTGCCCAGGATTGCAAACAGGAAGATAATTCCATGTTTCCCTGAAACCAATCCCAGAGGAACCATCTCCTACCGCTGCCATCCACATTCCTACCCCTGCATCGTGCAGATGATTGACTCCCTCTGTGGCAAGGGATCCGTGTGTTTGGGATGGAGGTGCCGTACCAGCAGGAAATGAGCGAGCAAGTTTGTTGAGGCTGAGCTCTCATCAGATGGCATCGGCCTTTGTCACCACTGACTGGGCTGGATGGGGAAAACTCATCTTTTTGTTTTTGCTAACAAGTTACTCACTGTGTTTTTTCCACTTGAAAGCACTTTGGTGTGTATTGTCCTACGAGGAAGTGACTAACAGCCTGTCATTCAAACTGCAATGACTTGGAGCTTTCGAATCGCGGTGTCTCTTCCAATTCAGTGTTTCACTGAAAGAGCTTAGTGGTGGGGAGAGGCGGTGAATAATTTGGGAATGACTTGGAGCAGCACGCAGCTCCCCTGGCAGCTGGAGGGGTATTAGAGGGATTAGTGCTGGTGATTTTCGGTGCATTAGGGGAAGCCTTGCAGAGCCTGTGCCAGCAGACGCTGGGTTTTGGGTTTGGTTTTCTGTGCAGAGGCCTGGTGCTGCTTTTCAGTGTTTAAATGCATCATTTATTCATGCTCTTTTTGCAGGTATTTCCTGAGACTGAGTAGTTGTTTTCATTTGGACTATCTGTAATATGGGCAAACACAAGATTTCACAATTAAATAGTGCACTTAAAATTTTTGGAGCTCTTTACCTCCCAGTAGACAGTGGTTTGTCAAAGGGAGTTTTCCTCTCCCTTTCCATTTAGAGTATTTCAATTCATGTTTCTGGAATCAAACTATTAGTGCCTGAGCCTACTTTGCAGCCTATACCTCTTGTTGCAGTGATGAACTTCCATAAGAAAGCCTGCACAGTGTCCCTGATGTAGGTAACCCTCACTTTAGCCTGCTGAGCTGGCAATTTCCTCCCAAAAATGACATTTTAAACACATTTTTGTTACTATTTCACTTTGGAAACAAGCAGAGCATTTTAGTTTTCCCAGTTATTTGCAAGCTATCTAAAGAAGTAAAAAGTTGGGGGTTTGTGATTGGCTCAAGCGGCTGAAGACCACACTTGGAAATTTAAGATTAGTGAAGAAGCAAACTGAACCCTGTTGGAGAAACGGTTGCCTCGTGTACCCAGTCCTCTGCTGCTGACAGAGAAAGGTGTGGGGTGGTATGAGAAATAAATGTACTTGGTTCCCCCACAAAACTCATGGTCACGACCAGATTGTGTCACCAATGTCCTGATACAGCCAGGAGATCGCTTCCTTCTCACCTGTGCAAGAGGAAGCAGCAGTTCAGGGAACTCGCCAGCCGTCTTACGAGGCTTTACCAACAGCAACGACATCTGCACCTCACAACAGCTCCTTCTCTATTTCCTCATTCCTGTATTTTAGCCTTCCAGCTATGTCGTAGCTGTCATTAACGGGAGGTGACTGCTGCAAAGGTTGTTGCTTGCTTTTTCCTCCTTTTCTTCCTAGCAGTGGAATAACAGCCTGCACGGTAACACTGCATTTAAACACCATAGATAGGATATCTTGGGGACTGTCAAAGGGCTGGCATGGCTTGTAGCTCATATTGGATCATTGCAAACTTGGTAGAGAAATTGAATCTCTTCTCTGTGTATTTTATTTGTTTCTAAAGGTGGTGAGGAAGTGCCCGGAGTGCCACAGTGATGTGAAGAAGCAGCGATTAATCCAAGCTTTCTTCTGGTTATAACCTCACCAACAGAAAGGGCGAGTATTTTGGGACCAGCAGGAAGCAGTGGCTGCGCTCTGGCTCCTGAGCTGAATGAGAGCAGGATGGAGGTGCATTTAAATATCTTTAACCCTCAGCTATTGATTGCACACCAGACACCAGCACGTGTCATTGCTTCCTACAGAGGTGACCAAGCCTGAAAGGTCTCATCAGCCAGGAGACAAAGCAGAACGTTGGAGATAAGGTTGATTTCTTACTTATTTTGGCCTGGAAACTCTTTTGTGGCTGCTCTTAGGTCAAAGTTGTGTGTCCTGGAGGCAGATGTTGTTCATGAGCCCTTCAGGTAACAGCAGATCCTGGAAAAGCCCCAGCAGCAGTGCAACAGTGGAACTACTCATGAGCTGAATAACGAGGCCGTACCCGTCCCTGCCGCTCTGGTGTTCCTGGAAGGGTGATTCACGGCCCTGCTTGGTGTTTGGCACCGCCTGCCGTCTCCAACACCAGAGGATGCTGAGAGAATGACTTCTAAAAGCAAATTCCCGTGGTTAGGTGGTGAGCACAAACTGCCCTTGCAGCTGCTGTGTGCCCCAAGGCCCCGTTCCTTCCATCGTGCTGGGAATTCGGGGAAACGTGGCTTTATTTCCTGCTCAGTATTGCGACTTCCACTGTGCCTGTGTTAGCTGGCATTTGCTTTCCAGGAAGAAAAAGGAATTAATTTCAAATAAATCAAGTTAATAAAAAAAGGTCCTTAATACTCCCACTCTCTGTGAGCAGTGGATAGAAGTGGTTAACCCGAAAAATTATACCAATTTTATATTTTCAGTAGCTGCTGTAAATTCAACTATAAATAAAACCATTGTTGTCCTAACTGGGTTTTGTTTCATTTACTTTTTTTTTACCAGATATAAAATCATTGGGTAGTGAGTCCCAATGGCCCTGGTGGGAGAAGTGGAGAGGTTTATGGTGTGGGATTTTTTGGTGCTTGAATGTTTTTGACCAAAAAAAAAAATCAATGGAATTTTGGGAAATTTTATGTTAATAATTTGATAAAATTGAAAGGTGAGCTGCGTTTTACCAAAAATTTCAATGGCTTTTATTTCCCCCTGGTTAGAGAATACAAAACTGGTACCACTTCAGATCTCATCGTTGCTGGGGTATTGGTCCTCACGGAGAAATTTGGGTGTTTTCAGGTTGCCACTCACTCTACATGGACGTAACCTTGTAGTGTGTGTGATGTTGTGACTCTCGTGCATTGAAATGTGGAGTAATGTGTGTGTGTCCATGTCTGGATTCACTGCCATCAGGCTATTGGGAACATAAAGAGTGACGTTCTTAAATGGCAGTGACACAGGAGCTTCCCATACTTCATTAATAGATAGAAATAACGAGGATTTAGGCAGCAGTGAAGGTAATTTGGGGCAAGCATATATTCTGACGTGTTTAAATCTGAATTAATTTGACCTTCTCTCCACGTATCTATTCAGTGCACCTCTGATAGCAGTTTAGGTGCTGCAGACAAGAATAAATGATGCAGAGAAAGGCTGTGATAGTTGGAATGAGAGTGGGAAAAATTACAGAAAGCTGTGTGTGTATGTATATATATATACACACTTTATATATATGTGTGTATATATATATGTACATATATATGTGTGTATATATATGTACACACTTTTGTGTGTGTGTGTATATATAAAATAATATAAATGAACAGGAAAGACTTGCAGTGATGGTGTCAAGGTGGCAGCGATGTTAAACCCTTGTCCCTCAGCAGGACTCGGTTCTGTAACGTGCTGACTGTGTTGTGTTTACTGATGGAAATCCTGCCTTTTGCTGCACTGAAATCTCGCCAGAAGCGCAGAACAGTTTTGTTTCCCCGAAACCAAAGCAGCTCTGTACGTGAAACGTGCTACATTTTATTTGTTGAGGTTGCACAAGTCGTGCCCTGAGTGCTCTTTCTTATCACTTGTTCTCTTTTCCTTTAATGACTATAGCAGTCATCATTGCAGTACAGAGGTTTAAAAAGAAAAAGAGCGTGGTGCTGCTGGTTTTCAGCTCTGCCAATTCTCCGCGTGGGATAAAGCCTCACAGCTGCCTCCAAGCACGTCCCTGCCGCTTTTCGGATGCTCTCTGTGTTCTCTCAGCCTGGACAAGCAGTGGAAGGGGAAGTCAGAGGTGGGAGCAGCACACAGTCAAATGCAAAGTGGTGGTTCGGTGTCTGCTGCGTGAAGAGCTGTCCCCGGGGAGCGCTGCAGCTTTTGGCTTGTGCCACTGGAGGGAAACCACAGCACGGGACCTGAGCTTTGGACATCTCGAAGGCTGCAAACGATGGCTTTGGGGCTGCCAGTTGGAAATGATCTGTGGGCTGCAGAAACGCTGTAAGATCCAGCAAGACTAAATGAAACGCAGAAAAAGAATGCGTGACTTGCTGAGAAAAACGTTTTACGCTCTGGTTTTTTGCCCTTAACTAGGACAGCTTTCCAGTTGCGCTGTTTTCCTTGCGTCTGGAGTTGTTTGAGCTCTGGAGGCTGCTCCTGCTTGGCAGTGTTGGTGAGATGGGGCAGAGCTGGTCCTTGTCTGAGGCTTCTCCACTCACCGCTGAGTTTTCGGTTGAATGACGACCAGGACGTAACGGTTCTGTCACTCCTGACGCAGCGGTGAGAGGTTTGCTGAGGAGTTACACCCCTCAGTTAAAAAGGCAGGCGGCCGTAACGCTGAGCAGCGATGAGTGGTGGTGTCCTTCACTGTAACCCACACGAATCCCCTGGTGGGACACCCCAGTTCTGAACTTGCGGGTGCCTCTCAAGGTCTTTACCCTCATGGATCACTTGGCTTCACTAAATAGCAGCACCATCGCATCCGAGGAGGGTGTTTGTGCCAGGGCATCCTGCCTGGTTTATGGTGGACACCCAGCAGAGTTATCTGACCCGTGGTCCATGCCCTTCCCGTTCCCACCTCCAACCTCTGCCCAGTGGCCGAGCACCCTTGGCCACGCATTGCCATGGCAGGTTGCTCCAAAATCGCTCCTCACCAGGACCGTGTGTACACTTCCACTCCCCATCTTCCACAGAAATGCTCAGGGGCTTCTGCATCACCCAATCTTCCCTGACCTCGGCACGGTTCTCCTAAATGCGTTTATAGAGCGATGCTTCCCCTCCAAGGAAGCTGCTTCCAACGAAGCCTTGCAGAAGAGGGTCTGCAGGAGCCAGCTGCCGGGATGTGCCGCAGATCGCGATCTTCTCTCATCTTGAAACCGGTTTACGAGAAGATAACACATTATTTATGAAGACCAGAAAGTGAAATCAAGAATTGTTTCACCAAAAGAATAATCTACGTTGCTTGAAGTGGATAGAGGAACTGATCCAAACTGCTCAGGGAGAGGGGAGCCCATCCTTGCTGATTTTGGGAAGCAAATGACACACGAGGTATGGATAATGAAGGAAGTAGATGGTAATCTCACCTCATTGTCCCTGCCTTGCACTGCTATGACTAGACCTGGAATATCATTTCCAGTTTTAATGGTGTGTCACCGAGGAAACTTTTCCCTGCTGTTTTTTTTCCCTGAATAAAGCTGGAAGGACTTGGGAAAGAGACCAAAAATAACAAAGCCCCTGTTGTAGCAGGAAGGATGTGAATCCCTGTCTTTGCTTCTGACAGAGAGCGAGGGATCCCTTTACTTTTCAGAGCTTTCTCTTGAATATTGGAGAGAAACCTGGTTTTGCAAGAGTGGTTTTGAGAAGCAGCTCTGCTGGGCAGCCCGGAGCCCTCACGAGTGTGAGGTGATGCCCTGTGCAGGGAAGTGAGATCAGAGCCATGAGGGGATGATGCCAAATTCCTTTCCTAAGCTGCTCCCCAGGTCGAAGTCAGGAGTGAGATGATTTGTGGCTTTCCAGTGATCAGGCACGGCAAACCCATTTTGGGAGGTTTGTTGGGCAAGAACAGGCAGGAAAAGCTGAATCGAAGGCTGTTCTGCCAGCCTCTTCTCTCCCTAAAAAGGCAGAGGTTGCCTGGGGAAGCCCTTTCTGTCCCATTGATGTGGTCTGTAAATCTTGATCTGGCAAATTGGTGTTAAATTCAGAACAAAGTGCATTGGTGGGACCGCGTTGTGTGGCGGTATCCTCATGATGATGGTGCGTAGGACATGGACTGTCCTGAAGTCCCATCTGGGATGTGCCGCCTGCGTTCGCTCCACAAATTGTGTGGGTTCCTCCATCCCCAAATAGGTGTAAACAGGGGATCCTTGGTGGGTTTCTTCCCCTCTAAGAGAAATGAAGCCGTTCAGATGAACTCCTTTGAGTAATCCCTTTGCAAACGGCGCGGCGTGACCGTTCATCACCTCGACCGACTCACGAGTTTGCAAAAGGCTGGGTGGCCTGATTTCTGTTGCAGCTTCTTGGAAACCTCCAGATGTGTCAGCAAGAGGGCTGCAAACAGGATAAACCGTGTGAAACCCATGGTAGGAAAGGCAAGGCACTGCCCTTGCACTGGGGTGGCTCTGAAACACTGGGCTGAGAGGGGTAAGACAACGGTGCGGGGCTTCGTGCTTGACTCAAATGAGCAATGAGTCTCACCCAAGCTAAACATCCTCGAGAGGATGTGCATCAGTCCCAGAGGAAGTCCCAAGGGAGATAAATTGATACATTTTAATTACTGAGATGATGCATCGTGACAAAGCAGAGAGCCCCAGTAGCCCTTGGCTCAGGGATTATGGCAAAAGGTGCTGCAAATCATGGGGGTTAATTCAGGGAGCTGCAAGGGACTGAGGGAAACCTGCGGTGGGATTAAAATCCATGTGAGAGTGCCCTGTGAAGATCAGCCCAGGGCCTGTTCTGTGCACTGTGGGTAAATACAGACCACGCTGTACCCTTCGCTCACCCGACAGCGCAAAACACAGCCCCTTTGGCTCCAGCTGGAGCCAGGGTTTTCCCTTTAACCACGACGGGTAGCAACTGGCCTTACTGGAAGGAGCTTTGGTTTCCTTCTGACCATTGGGGTCTGGGTGGCAGAAAACTGGGTTTTGTAAATGGTGTGTTTGGCTCTTGTGGGTCTGATCTTTAACTGCAATGAGAATAAAGCCCAAGAGTTTCACCGTCCAGGACAGGAGAGCGGATCCAGTGACCAAGAGCTGGAGGAGAGAGGCTCGTTCTGGTGCTGGAGAAGGCAAATGCTCAAAGTTTTAATTCTCTAAGGTCTTGCGAATGATTTCGCTGCTGGCTCCTGAGGAGAAAAACCTCCACGTCCTCTCACCTCCTCCCTGTGGCTCAGTTAAAGACTTTACGTTTGCTTTTTGGGTGCGTGATCTGGTTTTGACCGTTTGCAAACGCCTGCTCAGTTTCCAAACCGGTATTTTTGTCCTGTGAGCCTGCATCTGGTGTTTGATGCTCGTAACTGCTCAGCGGCCGGAGAGACCTGAGTGAGCAGGGCATGTGTGTGGGAATAGGAGATGCTTGAGGAAACTGTGAGAGCTGCTGGAGAAGCCTGTTGAGAGGACACCAAACCCCGGCTGTATTCCTCATGGACAGCTGTACTCCAGAGGGAAATTCCTTTCTTGCAGCTCAAACAATGGTGGGAAACTCCTTCAGAGCAGGCGAGGGGCCCGAGCGCTGCTGTTCTCGGAGGCGGTGGTGTCTGGGGTCTGCAGAGCAGGCAGCAAAAGCCAGGCCTGAGAGCAGCGAGGCCGCAAACAGCAGCTCCACAGAAAATTAATCACAGGGCTACATTTTAGACCCTTCAACATCTCCCCAGGCATCGCCGTGTGAAGCTGTGCACATTAAGCGTGTTCATGGGCTGGCTGCTGTTTGCAGATGGGTCTCATATGCTTTTGTTCTTCTCTTCCATTGTTGGAAAGTTTAAAAGCACAAAAAAACCGGACCTTTTTCTTCCCATCTATTGGGAATTGGTCACAGCTTTTCCCTTCTTCTCTGCCTCCTCGCATCGTTCCTGATCAGAAAGACAGCGTCTGGGAGGACGTGAAGGGGCAGGTACGGAGCACACTGTGCTCTTGGTGGGCTCAGCAAGGACCATTTCTGCTTTGCACCAAAAAGCAGCTAAAACCTTTGCTCTTCCTCCTCTCTCCTGTGCTTGGGGGGACCAGAGCAGGGACAACTGGAGCAGTGAGCTCCCCAGCGTGTGCCTTCCTAGCGTGTAAAGCACTTTGCAGAGGCATTCTGGGGTTTTCCTGCCTTCAGAGGGAATCAGGAGGACAAAGTACAGGGGCAGTGAGGAGCGAGCAGGCACTGAGCAGGGCACCGGTAAGGTGATTGCAACCCCTGGGGACCAAGATTTATGGCAAAGTGTCACCTATAAGATATTTAAATGCTGACCCCCCTGCGCTGCTGGGGGTTGTTATCCCACAAAAGGTCACTCCAAGGGTTTTAAGTGCCAGCCTTAGAGCCTCTGAAAGGAGAAAGTTGAAGCTTTAACAATACAGTGCCTAACCTCCGGAAATTCGGGCTCTTTCGGCAGGGTTTAGTGCCCTCCTGGAGTGCGGGAGGTGGGATGGGGGCTCACAGCCACCTCCAGGGCAGAACGGGGGAGGTCGCTCCTGTTCCCCGCTCCCATTCACGGCGAACAATGGAGCATCAGGGCTGGGTTTATGGGCAAACTGTGCCCCCGACAGCGCGAATGCCGTTACGGGGAAGTTATTTAGCATTTACAGCCAGGGAACAGAACGCCCGCAGGGGAATTTCCCCGCGTTTCCCCAGTCAAAACGAAAAGAACTTAATAAATCCTCAGAGCAACCCTGTAAAACTCGCAGCTGCCCCTCGCTCCGCGCAGTCAAATCCACTCCATCGCCCTGCGAGCTCCGCTTCTTCGCTGAGAAACCAGAAACGGGACCGAAAGCAGCGCTCGGAGCCCGGTGAGGGGGCCGGGCTGGGGCCGGGGGG
>NW_010167374.1:0-755 GCF_000695765.1 Mesitornis unicolor
TTTTCTTTTTAATTTATTATTTTTAGGGTATGGTTGGGGTGGTTTTGGCTTTTTTATCTTTTGTTTTCTTTTGTTTCTTTGGTTGTCTTTTTTGAAGGCTTTTTTTGGCTTTGGCGCCTTTTTTGGCGGGTTGTTTTTTGCTTTTTTTGGGGGGCTTTTTTTCTTTTTTCTTGGTATTTTTGTCCTTTTTAGTCCTTTTTTTGGTCTTTTTTGTTGCTTTTGCGCCATTGTTAGGCCTTTTTATTCTTTTGTTTTGGGCTGGCTGTTTGTTTTTAGTTGTTACTTTTGTTTGGGTTTTTTGTTTGTTCTTTTGTGTGTGTGTGGGTTTTGACTTTTTTTTAATCTATCACAAATAATTTGGTCTTGAACCACAGCGGTTTCCTTCAGAACCCCAGACAGGTTTGCACTTTTGTTGGGGTTCAGCCAGTTTTATTCTGTGCCCCAGTGACTGCTCCCAACCTGGGGAAGGGAATCAGGAAAAGGAAGAGAGACCTGTGAGGTAAAATAGAAACACATTTAATAAAATAATGATAATAAACCCCAGTATTTATAGCAGCGTGAAGCACACAAAGTTACACTCAGCCAATGTCGTGATCTCAGTAAGTGGGTGAGTAGACTTTGGGAGCAGAACCATGGGCAAAGCCTTCCAGAGGTGGCGAGAAAAGAGGGTGTCCCCAGCAAACTCCCCAATTTATAATGAATATGACATTTATGGTATGGATATTTCTGTTGGCCAGCATGGGTCAGCTGCCCTG
>NW_010167375.1:0-18210 GCF_000695765.1 Mesitornis unicolor
CCTGGCAGGGAGGCAGGGTTTTTTTGTTGTTGTTGAGTTAAAAACATTTTTTTCCTTATTTATCCCAATTTTCCCATTTTTCTCTTTCCTTCCTCCTTCTCCTACATACCTAGGCTAACACCTGCTGCTTGGGTTTATATTCAATTTGGGATGAGCAAGGAACAAAGTACAGTGAGGGTTGAGATACAGCAATGCCAGTGAAAGCTGTGTTTCTTGGTTTGCTGGTGTTGGCTGCCCATCGCAGGCTGCACCGTGGAGGACTCACCACACCTCTGGTGCCCGTTGGTCACTCTTCAGTGCTCCCAGCCACCCCCTTGCCTCCTGCCATGCTCTGTGCCACCGTGGTTGAGTGGGAGCCAAGGCCTGGGATGCCCTGCTGGGGGTGTCAGGGCCTCAAGACTGGCCATGGGGTGAGGATGGGGACGGACATGAGGGTCAAGCAGGCCAGGGCTCACACGCTGCTCTGGCTGCTGGCCACTGCCTGTGGAGCACCCCTCCAAAAAAAAAACCGATAGGGCTTAGCAAGACAGCCTTAAAATCTGATGGAGACAAAACATAGTGGAAAAGATTCTGCTTTCCAGTGAAGGGTACTGGTTATGGGCTGTATCCTGCAGTTGGTATACACAGAGGTAGAAGCTTAGTAATGGAAAAAGTCTCCACTGAGACTCCAAGAGCAGCCTCCACAACCAGCTCCACAGGTTGTGAGGGAGACATAGCTCAAAACTTTAGTCAAAACTTCAGTGTCATTGATGCCTGTCTTTCAGGTTCTCTTTGATCTGACTGGCTGTAGTTGAAGCAGCTGACCTGCCATGTATTCACATTATTTATCACTTCTCTCCCTGTACAGATGAGCTCAGATTAAGCAAAACAAACTGGAGTTGAGTATTTAGGCTGAAGTGCAATCTGTAGCGCACATGGAGAGGCCCTAGTAAGGTGTGATTTCTAATGTGTCATAAAGTGCTGAAGAGTTCAGGTCAATTAATCAATATTTGTGGAATTGCTTTTGTGGATGTTTGATACAGGGATATTTAATCATTAGACCTTGTATACTTATACTGAGCCTGCATGCATAAGCGATGTCTTAGAAAGGCACTATATACTGGAGACATAAAAGTCATACTGGAAGTGAGTTAGGTTTTCTGATAGCTCTGAATCTGATCTGTTAGGGGAATAGGATCCATGCACAGATCAAGTGATGAAACTTGCACAATGCGATATGGTACAGGAGCTCACTTAAATTAATCTGCCATTTGATGACTGTTTGACTTCTCTTGAGTGCCAGTCCTTTTCTTTCTGAAATGAGAACAGTAAAATAGCCATCCTTTAAAAATATTATGAAACCTGCTGGTAAGCATTTTCACATGCTGTTTCCTCTTTGTTTTGTAAATGTATTTTTAAACAGAAGTGGGCAGCAACTGAGATTTTGAGACAAACAGTTAGAAATGTAAACATAGGTGGAGAGCCAGTTCTGTGTCCACAAGGTCCATCTTCTTAAGCTACCAATTCCGTAACTGTCCTGGTTTTACTGGGATTGAGCTGTAGAATTGAATTTTCCATTCAGCAGAGCTGCATTTCTGAGAAAATGGCAGTGTTTGAGTTAGTGGAAACAAGTTGGTATTATAGCTTTAGCTGGGGTAGAGTTATTTTTTTGTAGTAGCTAGTGAGACTATTTTGGATTCATGCTAAGAAGAATGTTGGTAGCACACTGATGTTTTGGTCATTGCTGAGTAGTGTTTACACTAACTCAAGGACTGTTTTTCTATTTTTTTACTGCACCTGTGCTCCTAGTTTCTTTTTTTTTCCCCTGCTGTCTGCACAAGAGGATGGGTGGGGGCAGAGAAAGCCTGGGGATTTCTGGGACAGGTGACCCAGGACAGGTGACCTAGGAGTGATCCAAGCTGGATAACAGAATGTATCAGAATGTATTCCATACCATAAATGTCACACTCACTATAAATTAGGGAGTTTACTTGGGATGACTCTCTTCTTCAGATGGTGGCCGTCTCCACAAGGTCTAACTCATTCGGTTCCTGAGGCTTACACATCCCTTGTTGTGTTTTCATTGGCACATAGCCAGTAACTGCTTTTTGTGAGCTGAGTATAACTTTGATTTCTTTATTATTGTTGTTCCTATTCTTATTACAATTCATTACTATTATTATTATTTCAGTTAGGGTTATTTTAATTATTATATTGTCTTTATTTCAACCCACGAGTTCTTTCACTTTTATTCTTCTGATTCTGCTTGTTATTTCTTGAGGATAGGACCTGTGGGAACAGGTGGGCCATTGCCACTGAACCAGTGCAGGCCAGGGATGAAGCCATGGCCACTGCTGTGAGATATCACTGAAAGCTGCCTTTTTACCTTTCTTCTTTCACTGCCAGCCCAAGCAACTGCTCACCTTGCTTATGCCTTCAGCTGGTCCTGCTTATACCCTCAGTGACAACAAGGGACTCCTAAGTGCAAATTATTACAAATAAATGGGTATAAATAAATACCTATTGGGTTGCCCAAAAAGTAATTGTATTTTTTTTTTTAATAGAGGGACATACATGTCTTGAAATGTAACTAACTTAATTTTAAACCACAGTCATTATATAACTTGACAGCTGAAAGTTCAAGCTTGTTTTAGAAAAAGGAAGTGCACGATTTTGTTGACAATTTCATGTTGATTTCAAAATGGAAAATCAAAAGGAACATTTGTGTCATATTTTGCTGTATTACTTCCAAAAAGGAAAAAACTCTGTGCAAGCTCTTAAAAAGTTATATCATGTGCATGGTGAAGATGCTTTAAAACTACAGCAGTGTCAGAATTGGTTTGCTGAATTTTGGTCTGGAGATTTTGATGTTAAAGATGCACCACACTCAGGAAGGCCAATCAAAGTTGATAACAAAAAATTAAAGGCATTAATTGAATCCAATTAGTGTTTAATGACATGAGAGATTGCTGATAATCTTAACATATTGAAAATGAATGTTGAAAACCATTTAAAACAACTTGGATACATTAGGAATTTGGATGTGTATTGTTGTCAACTGGATAAATTAAATGATGCCCATCAAACAGAAACGTCCAGAATTGGTGAATTGCAAAGGTGGTGTGTTTCTCTATGATAACACTCGACCACATAAAAATTTGGTCACTCATCAAAAATTGTTGCAGCTTGGATGGGATGTGTTACCACATGGGTATCAAATCGTTCTTGGAACTGGTTTTTGTCAAAAAAGTTAAGAACTTTTTAACGTGTGGAATCATGAAGTTGCCTGAAAGATGGCAAAAGGTAATTGAACAAAATGGACAACATATTGCTTAATAAAGTTTTTGTTTTTCCAGGAAAAAAATTGCCTTTCATTTACCCAGAAAAAATAAGCAATTACTTTTTGGCCAACCCAATATTAAGAGTTACAGAAAGTAACGCCGCTGATAATTAAATTGGCAAGCCCATCTGCAGCGCAGCTGACCAGGCTTAGCTTCACTTTACTTCGGCAGCTGCGTCCACACTGTCTTGAGGTGAAACTTAAGTTCCCTTTTGCCTGTAAGCAAACTCTTTGAAGCCAGGCCTCTTTACATGGCCAAGCATGTCCACTGTGCTCCAGTGCCACCAGACACACACACACACACACACACACACACACACACACACACAAACATACGGGGAGCTGGGCCACAAACTATCTGTGGGGAGAGCGGAGCTCAGGGTAACTAAAGCCACTCCAGAAGCTGCTCTTTCAGAGAAGTCCAGATGAAACCAGAGAGGCTGTTTTCTCCATGCAAAATAAAGGTTTAAAAGCCCAGGCACCCTTTCTAATCTGTGGCGAGGGGAGCTCTCATGGTGGTATCATGGGTATTGCTCTATTTCAGGAAGTCTGAATGTGGGGCAGTTGTCCCCTGCTCCTGGTGGGGGATCACAAACAGGTGGCAGGGTTTTATGACCATCCGGGCCCTCTCAGGTTGCAGAAGGGGTGGGGGAATCCCTTCCAGATCCTGCCCAGCTGAGAAGGGGATTCCAAGGGGTTCCTGCTGTGGAAAAGGCTGACAACCCGGCTCTGCTCTAATTATAGTAGCACAGAGAGGCAATAGTTGAGGTGCAGATGATGGAGGGCATTTACTGCCCCCTCTCCTTTCTCCAGGCAGCACTTTCTGTTCTTTGCACCCAGTTTTAGCAGCTCAGGAGTACTGAAAGCTCAAGAACTCCTGGTGCTTAAACCAAAAATGAAACAAAGAGAGAGCGAGAGAAGGTTGATTTAGTTTCTTGCATAACAATCTCCACCCTTCAAACTCCAGGATAAGTGTCTGCAGAATGAGACCCTTCAGTGAAACACACGCTTTGAATTTCAAGCCCAAACTTCTTCCACCATATGCAAAGACTTTGTCATCACACTGATCCTTGTCATCACATCTGCTTGATCAAAGCATTCCTGGACAGAAAGTCGGGGTTGCAAGTGCCAAGGAGAAAAAAAAAATAAATAATAGTAGCTGTATGCCTTAGCCAAGTCTGCCTTGCTCTCATGGCTGCACTCACAATAGGTGCTGCCTTTGCCTGCAGAGCCAGCATTTAACACCTTTATTTACAAAAGCTCCAGATAACCTCCTCTGCAGGAGGTGCTACAGAAAAGCAAGTGTCTCTCCTAACTTGTTCAAACAGAGCCCCAGGGTTTCTGAAGAATGTACAGGAAGCCCTGTCCGGGAATTAATATTCCCACTATCCCTTACCTATTTGTCAAAACTTTATTTTGTTTAATGGGGTTTTTAAATCTGCGCAGGCTTTTCCACATGGCTTGTCCTCTACCCAGTGGTAGTTTGTTCCTGGACTAGAGGCATTTGCACTGACCAAATGTATCAGTGGATTTGAAAAAAATGAAACAGGTACTTCACATGTAATTAATTTAGCGATTTGCTCAGCTGCCGATTCACGTGCATAACCTCAATTAACATTAATGGAAGTTATGTAGGCATGTCAAGGGCAGAATAGACCCCTAATAATCTAACATGGAATGTTATTACATTACTGCTGTAATTATATCCTGCACACACATCATTTCTACATTGCTTCATGAACTGCTCTTCAAATGCAATGGCTACTCATCTGTTATGCTGTGTGTATTAACTCTGAGGTTACACCAAGCATTATCCTTCCTTTTTCATTGTTCTGCTGCCTGTCCACAAAAGATACACACAGCTAAATAAGTAACCAGCCAGTCGGTGTTTTGCAAAGCTGCAAGTTCTGTTTTTGGAAGGTGATACTGGAAGCCAGAAGCAATCATAAAAACAACAAACCTCAGCAGAACAGCATGTCATCTCTCCTTCAGCATTTTATTTTTATTTATTTTTAATTGGAATCTGAGCAAGCATGGCTGAGACACCTTTAGCCTCGTGGTCAAAGAAAGTCAGGCGTACATGAATCATACCTCTCCAGGAGGTGTTGGAACAATTCTGCTGTTCCGGAGGTTTTTTGGTCTTTGTTAAATGCTTCCTCTTTCAGGGGGGAGGAGAGGGGGAGCGGCCCTATCCTGGTGCACTAGTTGGATGGTATTAGAAACTGAAGAAATTGAGAAAAATGAACCTTATCTAACTGGTATAAATAGCAATTTTCAGATGATTGAGCTTAACACAACTGGCTCAGTCTGTTCTGTCTCTTGCTCTGTCCACTGAAGTTGCTGTATATGGACAACCACTTTCCAATTTCGGCTGCAGGATACGTTCTGCCTCTGTGTTAGTACCATCATGCTCTGAACTGTCACATACATTTCAGTATTTTTGTCTCCAGGCTCTCTCCTGCACTTCTGCAGAAGATAAGGCCTAATACATTTCTGAGAATGTGGGCTGCTGTTCAAACCTGTGTATTTGTAGCAGCATGGTGTATCCCTGCGACTAATCGCCAGCTCCCTGTGGCCATCTTACCGTGACAATTGTACCCAGTACCTTGGGTATTACACTGCTGTGCAATTGGCGGTACGCACAGTACGCCTGCACCCTGACAGGATCACACAGCTAAGCCAAGTAGTTCAAATTAGCTTGGCAATTAAGGGATAGTGAAAAGCAGTGAATCCTTAATGTTGACTGACAACATGGCACTACTGGATGAAAAGGGGGGGAGGGGGAACAGAAGAACTTGCAAAAACTTGAAAATTGTGAAATAGCCAAAGCCCACAAGTTAACGCACTTTTTCTATGATCACTATCACGCAGGCAACGTGTTCTGGGCTGAAAGTACTGGCTGATACCAGCATCCACCAATCTCTTATTGAGGAATTTGGTTTTACTGCTTCTGTTTGTGTAGGCCCTAATGTTTGTTAAAATGTTTGCTAAAACAGAGCACTGTTTCCAAGGTGACAGCTACCTAACTTTATTACTAAAACTGCACTAATTTAAACAGGGATCTGAACAAACAGATTCATGTTAATTTCAAGCTCCATTAAAAACAGAAGGAAAAAACCCACAATGTTTTCCAAATGGAAAAAGTAAAGAAATCAATAGAGAAATTTTATTTTCAGCCTTTTAAGTGGGGTTTTGAAAACAATAGGGGTTAAAAAAGTAAAGCTACTTGAAAGTGGTACACAGCATCCTTGTGAGCTGTAAACAGGAGAACAGAAAGATTCAATGATAATGTAGGAATAATCATTAGGGCTGTAAAACCTTGAGAAACAGAGGCACAGAAGTGGAATGACCCATCTCAAGCCATGTGCAGTCAGGTCTCCTAACACCTTGTCCAGTGCCTCCAGGCTGTGACTCAAGGGCCATGACCAAAAGCCTCATAGAAGAGCAAAGGTGTGGTTGTACCATGTACTACATCGCTCCCACTGGTGTGGGTGACAGCAGCTGTGCCTCCCTAACTGCTGGGGCTCCAACATTTGCTAGCAACCCACATACAAACACTCCAGGGATCCTGGTTATGTGGTTTGATTCCTAATATATGCCAGAGCTCCTGCTGCCCCCGTTTTGCCGGCAGAAAGGCAGGTACGCGGGCATGTGCTACGGGCACAGTTGGGGTCTGCTGTGTGGGCACAGCTGGTGGCACGCTGGCACGATGACAGCTGACGCTATCGTGTGACATGTGCCACTCAGAGGGGTGTTTGGGATGGGGGATGGCTTGTACTTGGGACACTTGGGAGATCTGCATCTGTTTCTTCCTTGCTCTGAGCCTCTGTGATATGCCCCCCTCAGCTGTAAAAGGGGGGGTCAGAGGTCTTGGTTTCCCGATGCCATTTTGAGGCTAAATCCATTATTATGGACAGCTGTTCTGAAGGCAGCAAGGCTTGGAGGGTGCCGAGTGAGCTGGGTTGAAATCAGGCCTTTGCATGGTAATTCAGGCATTGCTTTTCCTGCTTTACGTGACATTTATCTGATCCCCAAAGCCCCCATTACTTTCCTTTCAAATGAAGGCTGCCTTGGCACGTCTATGCGCTTTGAAGCTGTTAGAAAAAGATTTTCGCAAGGAGTACAATG
Source organism: Mesitornis unicolor (assembly GCF_000695765.1). NCBI lineage: Eukaryota > Metazoa > Chordata > Aves > Mesitornithiformes > Mesitornithidae > Mesitornis > Mesitornis unicolor. Next base: position 7,448 of record NW_010167375.1, read on the forward strand.
ACTTTTCCCCTTCACTGGGCTGTATCTTTTCCAATTTGCCACTGTTAATAAATAATCTCATTTCCAAAATCTGAATGGAGGAGAGAGAGGTGCAGAGAGATAATTTTTTTCTGAATTCTCCAAGGTAGTGTGTTCCCTAGACAAAATATTGTTTTGCCTTTTAAAAGGTTGAAAATAAGAGACCCTAACCTTGAAGTGCCTTAAATGCAAGTAATGAGAGTTCCTGATAGAAGTCACTTGTTCAAGATCCAAGTTACTTCATTATTTTAAAGAACAGGATGTTTCATTCTTTTCTCTAAAACATTAACCACTGATCACTGTCACTCTCCTTGACAAGGGAAATTTTAGATAGCTTTGTGATAGTAGATTTTACCATCTCTACTAGAAAACAGAGAAGATCATGTCTCATGCTTGCCCTTGGGTAGAGCTCTACCATATGAATAACACACAATCTAACACAATAGGTGTCTCCACAAAAAGGAGGTAGGGCACAGAGTATGTAGCCAGTGCTTATACGACAAGCATCTAGTTTTTACTCTTTACCTTCTTGGTACCTGTAGAGAAAAAACCTGAGAATTTGAAGACAAAAGTAAAAAATCTGTTGGGCGTACATTGATAAGGCCTATCTGGTAAAGAAACAGTGCAAATGGGAAAAAAACTCTCTACAGCAAAATGCAGTACTTTATTTGTAGTTATACTCCTAAAGATAACTAATGATTGGAACCCCTTTCAGCACACAGTAAAAGACATCCCTAAATAAAACCTGAATGCTGCAGTCCTTTGAAGGAAGAGACTGATGACTCTCTGGCAACATTTGCCATAGTTTTTCGTCAGGACAGCTGGTTTCTCCTCTCATTAGTCTTTTGGAGCATCACCCTCTATTAAAACGGCATGATACCCCTTTTCCTCCCCTCCTCTCCCCTTTCTCTAGCCACCTAGTATTACATTGTTTGCCCCATATTCTAAATGATATTTACTTCAAATCTTCTTTGATTCAGTTACTTCACCTTGGCATCCCATCAGCTGGCAAACACAGGTAATGAAGTGAAGGGAACACAGTTAAGTTGATATCTTAAATGCACACAAATCCCACATGCTGTGGCAACAACAAAATGAATAACAAACACACTGCATGAAAATCCTCTTAAGTCCCTTTTTTTCAGTTCCAGCCTTGCATACAACAGGAGGAACATCTTAAAAAATAATCCCGTAATATTCCTGAACTAACAGCATTGGCATGAGGCACAGGATGGTCTTCTAATGCTTCTCTGCATATCTCATACAATCACAGCTGCTGCTGGTAAATTAATGGCTGCAAGGGGGTTGGGAGAGGGAGAACGAGGAGAAAAAAGGGAAATGGGAAGCCTCGTAGGTGGCCTTGTCTCTGCCAAAACTAAATATTTTCATTGGAGCTTTTTCCATTCAACAATTGGCAGCTTTATCCAGAGGCCTTAAACAGACAGAAAAATTCTTACTGTTGTAAGATTTAACTGCTAATGGGATGCAGCACTATCTGCTAATGTACATGAATGAATATCTATTTAATAGCAGAATTGTTTTCTCCTAAGGTGCCTTTCTTCTTTATTTTCCTTTAAATTCTTTTCTGCCAGGTCTGCCCACTTCCCTTTGACCTAGCAATTAAACCTTGGTACTTTCTTTATGCAAGATTTATGCTGGAAACATTGGTTGGTATTTCATTGTCAGTCAGGGTGTGATTCTGCTGTGACATTTCCAGCTAGATTTTTATGGCAGCTGCAGTTAAACCAACATCAAGCATAAAAACAAACTTTTTTTTTCTTCCTCTGGCAGAGTTCATTTACATCAGCGAACCAGACTAAAAGATGCACTACCCAAAGCACTTTTGGCTGGTGTTACTCACATCTGCCCTAGAGGGCTTTGCTGGTACTGATATAGCTGGAGTGCCAGGAGCTCAAATGGTGCGTGTGGGGCTGTGTGCACATGCACGGAGGGCAGTTGAAGTGCAGACTGAAAGTGAAAAAAAACAGAGTTCAAATATGCAATCTGGTGTTCTGGTATTTGGGTTACAAAAAACCCTAACAAAACAACAAAAGTGCTGAAGTTTGGAGAAAAATTAGCAGGGCATCCTGACATTTCAAGACCAGCTGACTCACGCTGTGTGTTGGATTCAGTGGAGATGGTTGAAAAAGTTGCTGACTTCTGCCTGTTCACCTCACCTCAGCCAGAGCTCATTGCTGTCAGAGGCAGGCCATGGTAGGACAACTGACCTGGCTGTCAGCTGAGGAGCTCCCCCAGGCAACCACCTACCATATTAGTTTGATTCAAAGAAATTGTTGCCAGCAAAGGCTTATTCATAATAGTCCTGTAAGAGATACGATTTGCATTGTCAAAGCTTCCAGCCTGCTCTGGACTTTTCCAGCCGGATTGGAAGGGTGGACAGAGCATGCAGGAAGGGGACTATTAAGCTAGAAAGTTATTTGATAACCACAGCCAGCACTTCAATCAGCAGTGACAGTTGTCCTTGGGGCTGAAGTCCTTAGTGCCAATAATCAATGGCCAGTGGTTCTTTTCTTCACCTACCTCTTGTCTGAATGAAAGCAAAGCCCACAAAATCAGTGGTGAAGGGACATCGGAGGAAAGGAGAAAGAAATGCCATAACGAGGTACCAGGCAGGTCCTGTGGTGGTGGGAGGGAGGGATCCTGGTGTGTCAGAGGGAGAACAGTGGGAACGGGGGCATGCAGAGCCCCAGGATGCAGGAGATGAGGAAGACCCTGAGCAAGGAGGGAATGGGAACCTGTGAGCAGTGAGCTCCCGTAATTATGAACCTGTAATCCCAGCATGAAGCATAGAGCGGGAATCGCTTGTTTACTCACTTCTTAAATGTACTTTTTCCCCTTCCCAGAAGAGACTCAGGTGGTTCTAGCCGTTTAGGACTGTCCAGCTGCAATGCCTTTTCCACTGGAAACTTTTCCCATTTTCCTGGGAGCATCCTCTGTCTTTTCCCTCTCTGGCACGTAGTTTTTGCACTGTTAAATTTTGATGCATTCTCATTCCACAAGGTTCTCCACCACCTCAATTTCTTTGGCCTTAAATCTTGATTTTTCTTCAGTGCTTGCTTTCAACCTCTCTGGACCCAGGGGGAGTTGGAGACTGATGTAAATTAACCATCTAGTGTAAATCAGTATAACTCCACTGACTACAATGAAGCTGCACTGAATTAGTGTAGCTGAGAACTTGCTTTGTCGTGTCTCCCTCTTCTGTGTGTTTTATATTGTCTGTTGTGGGAAAAAAAAACAACAAACCCAAACCCATCAGAAAAACACTCCAGCAGAACTCCAGTTCTTTCTGTCTTGCTCTCCGAAGAGGTGCAGCTGTATGCTAATCGTCTACTTCTGTAGCGGGAAATAGAAAGGGCTACAGCACGCTTTGATAAATCAGGAAGCAGCCTCTGACGCTAGTGTGCAAGGAGAGAAACATAGGGAGCTTTTTCCCCCCTCTTCTCTCCCTTGCATCAATTTCACACTCTTTTAGTTCTGTTGACCTCCGTGGAGTCCCTCCTAATTTACAGCGCCATAAACAAAATTGGAATGATGGCCTCTGAAACGTGCAGAATTGTTTTCAGCTTACACTGAAGAACACGGCGTATTTCAGGGATTTGCAAAAGCATCTCTCTACTTGGTGAGTCTCTTGCATTACATACCTTCTCCCGTGCTCCTGCTGCTCTTTCTGGCATGTTTTATTTGGATGCATAAGAGAGATGAAAACAGCGATGCAATCACATGGCCTCCTGCTTTGAAAGAAGCCGAAGGACTTGGTTTCTGCCATATTTTCTTCTAAATAAACAGTTATAAGTTGTGTGGTCATGGCTGGGGTAACAGTCAAGGCCTCGACTATGCAGATACCCTGAGGGTGGGTTTGGAGTTACCGTTCTGCTGATTAATTTCATGCCATGGGTGGACTGGAAGGGCTTTGCTTTTCCCTGTGCCTTGGTACATGTCCAAGGTGTGTCATTAATCAGCCCAACTATATGGGCTGTTCCATCTTATTGCTTAATTAAGACTCGCCAGTAATTTATTTGAGATTAATAGCTATTTAGATGGAGCTAAAGTTTTATCTGTTTGGAGGATGGGTTATTGAACTGCATTATGTGAAATAAATCAATAAAATATTACTGGAAATGAGAATGATACTCTCTCCCTTGCACTTCAGTCCTTTCACCAAGCTTACAGACAGAACTCATTTAAGGGAGGTATTCATGTTTACACTCAGCTTCCCATCTTCCAGCTAGATGTGATGTCTATTAATAACTCTGATCACATTGCTCTCATTACCTGAACCATATTGTAAAGCTGAGACCTGAGGGAATGCTGCTAAGAATAAGAGCTGCTTTTAATCAGCTACAGAGTAGTGGCCCTGTTACAATATGACCCAGAGCCCAGTCTCTTCAGGGGTTACTACAAAACCAACACCCTCAAACTGGTCTCAAGTTGCTATTAAAGGAGTGCTTTGTGTCACCACATATACACATTATTCATAAGGAACAGCAGAGAGGTCGTCAGTAGGTGATGTCCAGAATATGCAGTGTAATTGCAGGGTTTTGTTAAGCTGATACAAATTGTTTACCAAATGCAAATAGCTTCCACTTAATATCATGTCTTAATTCTGTTCCAGTGCTGAGGAAGATTTTTCCCTGGCCACATCGCCTGCCTGTGGTGACTACCCTTGAATGGGGCTCTGTGAGCAGGACACCTCTCTCACTAGAGGCACCCTGCCAGGAAAGCTCCAGGTGGTCTTTCCTAGCAGAGCTGGCGTGTCTGCCTTTTCTTCCGTCCCTTCTCTTCCTCTCCTGAACTTGACCTTCTGGGATGGATTTGACATATGGCTTATATTCAAAGACGTATAGTTTTACCTTGGCAGATGGCTGAATACTTTCCACTCCCATTTTTTCTGCTCTTCACTCAACTCTATCTCAAATGAGAAATGCAAAGGCTTTGTCCTTTTCTCCATTTCTGTGAAAAAATGTTTACTACTGATACTGCATGATTAAAAACCTGCCACAGAAGAGAGATTCCAAGAAACCAAAACCTTACTTTCTTTGTAATAATTGTTCCTATCTTTGTTATAATCTCTTCCAACATGTGACCTGAGTCAGGCTGCTGAGATGTGAAAGGGTCTGACATCCACTGACTCGAGTGGCTGCTGTAGCAAGTGCTAGGAGAGGGAAGAATGCTAATGCTGAGTGCGGGATGGACTTCAGTTCAGAGGTGTGTGCTGTGATGGCAGAGTTCACCTCTAGCCTGGAGCATCTGTTGGTTTGAAAAAAAAAATAAAAAAGCGATCCCCTTCTGAAGTTTTGGCAAAAGAAGAGGGCTTTTCTTTTACTCGTGTGTAATTCAGAAAAGTATTTTGGCTAGACCCTAAAGCAAGGACAACCTTCACCTCTTACCAGCTTCTCACTCTGTCCCTTTTCCTCTTCATTGCTTCTTTTAGGTTCACTGCCATCATTGCTGAAAAGCCTCCTCAGTGCTTGTACTGTAGGGAAGAGTTCATGTAGCTAAGAAATGAGATGCTCTCTGGGCAGCAGGTGCTGTTTAAAGCAGGGGTTAATGTGCTCTGTTGGCCTCAGAAGAACCCAGTTTCCGAGCACCCCCATGCCCCAGCTGTCCTCTTCCACTCTGCTAAACATTACCCCCACTTCATATCTGCCAGCAAAACCGCAGGTTGGAGGTGCTCCCTAACCCAATTCTGTCACAGTAATCTGGGTCAGCCTCAACACTTCCCATACTACATTTATTTTTGTAGCTCTCATCACTTCAACAGTTGGGTTAGAGAGCCCTTTCAAGTGCAGTTCTGCTGACAAAATTGAGAGGAAAGCGAGCTCCGGAGGGGGCTGAGCAGAGGGTGCCAGCGGCCAGGACAGCAGGCTGACCATTCCCTAGAACACACAATAAACAAGCCTGGGGAGGGACAGCCCACATCAGTTTTTTAGCATCTTGAGACTTTTGTCCTCTTCCGGTAACAAGATTAGATGGGAAGTATACAGATTTAGAATTTCATTCCTAAATTCATGATGTACTTGCATGTTACCAAAGGATAGGTTCCACCTTAGTATGGCCCTTCTTCTCTAGCTGAAGCTATTTGGGACTGAGCCCTGTAGGGGCAGGTGTCAAGCTACAAAAGATTTCCTGTAAAAAGGGCCCTTACAGTTTCGCAGGGATGCCTCCAAGTTGGTTGAAACATCCATGGGCATCAAAACAGTGCTAAAGCTGATGTGCTCAACCTCCATGGAAACAGCGCAACAGCAGATGGATTTGCTGAGGAATGTAATCATCGGCGAATGCTAGGATTTTTTATTTCATATCAAACAGGAGACAGCTACAAAGTTCAGAGCTGAACTTCCCTGAAGTTTAGTAGCAGAGCAGGGAGGAACTGTTCATATCACAGGTTTTGGTCCATCTCCTCTTTTGATATTTAACTGTTGGCAAAAGGCACCAGTGAAAGAAAGAAAAGGAATCATCTGAGCGGTTTGTTTTGTTATTAGCTCAGTTTGATATTTTCCTAGCTGCTCTTCTTCTAACCCTTCCTGCCTCTATTTCCATCCTTCATTTCACTGAGATTATTCTATATCCTAGAGCTGTTTCTCTACAAAAAAAATGCCAACTACAAAATCTTTAGACATTTGCCCCTGGAAAAGAATTACACTATAAATAATATACAGAACTAAAAACCTCATGAGGATCTGAGTCCAAGCAGATGTCACTAACTTGGAACTGAATATAATACCTCTAATACCTCTGAAAACAAACCAGCCCTGCCAGCCCCAGCCCCTGTCACCTCTTCAATAGTATCTGATCATTGGTGCAGGCTTGGCAATTTGAGGAAAGCTGTCCTCTGCCCCATGAGGAGCTGGCAAGGAGGAGAGCACATGCTGCCAACTCAGTGTCGAACTGTTACGGCACTGGAGTCACTAACTATTTTACACACAGTTGGAAGCAGCTTTTACATGGCTTCCACCTCCTCAGGCTTTTCAACCTCTCTTTGCAGCCTCTCCCTTTATTAAACATAATGAAAATGTCAAGACTGTTCTTAGACCCATGCGCCTGGGCACATTCACCTCCTTGAGTGGAAACAAGTTTGTGGCTGTGGGTGCAATATATGTTTATTGAACTATCTCCACAGATACCAGTGGTCACTTTTCCAATTCAGCTTTAACTAACTCTGAGTTGTGGTGGAAAGGAAGCAGGCAGTGTAAATAAAGGGATGATTTGTGCCTGCAATTTTGATCACTTAAGATGCCTTTTACAGCCAAGGTAGAGGGGTAGGAAACTGATTGTGGCAGAAAGTCTGACCAACTGCTTGCACAGCAGTAAGGATACTTACTCCAGAGTGAGTATATCCACAGAGGACACTACCCGAGTAGTTAGGTGAGTTTAGATCCTCACTTTGGTTTATAGTAGTGCAATTTTTCTGTAGAGCCAAGCTTTTAAATATTAAAGTGAATTTCCCAGATTTGCATCTGTATTTTATACACACGCATGCACGTATTTATATCTTATGAGATGATCATATAGCTGCCAAAGCAAGTGCTAAATTGTACTTAATCTAAGTTTCACCTTTGATCACCTCAGTCTTTGGCCTTGATTACTTAAGAAGACTTTTCCTTGAGAACAACGTCTCATTTGCAAATTCCCCTGGGATTATGTAGCTGGAAATCTCAACTCCAATTAGAAGAAATTTGTCTGTTTGTAAATGAGAACATATATCTGAGATTTCTTACCTCAGCCAATTTACTTTAAGCTTCTCCACATTGACTAATAGCAAAAATTTCCTTTTCAAATACAAAATCCTGCTTCCACTCAAAAGTCAACCAACCAATCGATTAATTAGTCTGCCAGCTAGTTTTGCTGTATGTACAATATTCAGTCTCTCAAACAGTAGCAGTTGTAAGAAACAAATATCAATATATATCATTATGGGTGCTTGAAAGGAAGGCTTTCTGCTACCGAATGTCTGAGAAATCCTCCTTTGCAGAGGAATACAGCAAGTGTTTCCAACCGTGGCAGATTGGAAATACAAGATTTTAAAATCCTGACACTGACTGACAGGACTACTGTTTTAGGGAGTTGCTTAGACATTTTAAAAAGCACTATTTGTATTCATTTTCCTTCCTAGGTCTCTGCTAAGGCAAATTAGCAGTATAGATAGAGGGATTAAGAAAGCAGATGTTAATATAGTCTCAGAGTTAGGGTTTGTGTCTGTAAAGCCTTTGGCATAAACAAGAGGCAGTGGTGTGGCACGGTAAAAATCCAAGTGTCAGTCATGCCAGGGTGACTAATATAACTCACTTGTGGCCTCATTAATCATGAGTGGAGCAGGCATCCCAAATTCATGTCAATAACAGCTTTATGCCACCCCAGCAAATAAGGAATCCTCTGTAGATATCCTCAGGTAGAGTGAGAAACCCAGGTCCTGTGCTGGTGTAAACCACCTGAGCTCTGCTGAAGGCTGATGAGCGATGCCTGTTTTTCTTAGCTGAGCATCTGACCTGCATTTGCTATTCATTATTACCGTGTTATTTTTTGGGAGTCAGCAGAGTTCTTCCTGAGGCTCTGAACAAAGTGTTTGCCTTGTAGTCTCACCAGGCCAGGGATGTCTCCAAATACTCTTTGGGAACTTCATAAAAAATGCAGCCTCTGCCCCAGCAACAGAAAATAAATTGAATAATTTTTTTTCCCAGGTGAAACTGATACCATCTTTGGACACTGGTGTTCCCTTAATAAGGGACTCACACAAATAATCCTAACAAGCACTTTTATCACTTGAATGGTTAGATTGTGAAAGGGTGGTAATTAAAAAAGAAAATTAGGTAAATAGACCCGGTCTTTACTTCCCTTTCTTCCAAGTTTTGTGTGTGAAAGATTTTGCTGCCCTCTTCCTGTCTCTGCATCTCTATAGCAATATTCATTTGGGAGGAGGAAGAAGCATTGCTATCAGACTGCTCACTCTAACTTAATTTCCTAGTACATGGAGTTTTCTATCGTGACAGTAACACTGAGATTGCTGCTGATGTTATAGAATTATGGAATGGTTTGGGTTGGAAGGGACCTTAAAGATCACCCAGTTCCAACCCCCCTGCCATGGGCAGGGACACCTCCCACTACACCAGGCTGCTCAAAGCCCTGTCCAACCTGGTCTTGAGCACTTCCAGGAAGGGGCCTCCACAACTTGTAGTGTAGTTCGCTCTGATAGCTGAGGAACGGGCTGTGTGCACTTCCACAGCCAGTTGAAATCAGCATAACAGTGGCTGTGCAGCCTGCTCGAGGAGACCACTGAAGCAGTTGTAAAGCCATCACTGTTTTTATTGGTAGGAGTAGTGTCCAGGTGGATTAGCTCCTTGCTCTAGGTGGCCTTGCTGCCACACGTGCTAGCAGAAGAGTGGCACTGGGCTAAGGGCAAGATCCTCCATCTATTTTGGTGGTTGTCTGCAGATAGGCCAGCTTAGTCTAAGAGCCAAAACACACTGTGAGGAGAAAGAGATCATAATGAGTCAACAAAATTTGGTCAATGCTTTGACTGAAGGGTGAAGAACCTGACAGCATGGTGCTTCTTAGTAGACCCCCAAGAGTCCTGCTGGCATGGCAGCAGGTTGAACCATCTTGACATTTGCATAAAAAAACCCTCCAACTCACAAACCAAGGAAAAGCTCTTTCATGTCTCATCATCCTGCAGCAAAAATGGGCAAGAAAACTAATTTCTTTCCTGCGTCTCCTGTAAATATATCTCTATATATTTGCTTCAAAATTCAAATTTTCAACAAAAAGCTTTTTCAACTCAACTGCCCACTCCCCAGTCCTGGACGGTGAGCCCCAGTTCAGGTCTGCATGGCTGGACCCAGGTGAGATGCCTGCGGTGTTGCGTCTGCCATGCCCGCCACAGCAGCAGCGTCACATGTGGATGAAACATGAGTTTTGGGATTCATGGGGGGTTCTTGGGGCCTGAGATAAAATGGCACGGCTGCCGTTTCCTTTCAACACAAGCCCCCATGCAGGGTGACAAAAGGGCAGCTGACAGGCCACACACAGCTCCCGAGCACGTCTGGTGCCGAGGCATGCGGTGCTTGGTGACAACCCCCAGCGAGGCTGAAGTGTGGCAGCCAAATGTGTCCTTGCCTCTTCCCCTCAGCTCCATATCACTCCACGGGACAGGAGGGAGGGCCAAAAACAGAAGAGGAGACAGCAGCCGGCACCCAGATTCTCCTTCCTGTTGGAAAAAATGAGCTGCCTAAAGGTAGTGAACTAGTGTTGCAGTATTCCTCCCAGATCCCAGCACATTTAAGGTGTTCTCAAGATGGTTGAGTATCCGGTTGGTGATATTTGAATGCCTGTGGTTGGAAAGGTCAGATGTTTTCAGCTGATCATACGGATGAGTGGAGATTGAGCCAAGAAAGACCTGGACCAAAAGGGTTTTCAAGTCTTCCTTTAAAAGTCTTTGCCCCTCCCTAGGGCAGACCAGCTCATGGATGCGGTTACCAGTGGTGAGCACATGTGTCATTGTTTAGGGCTGGGCCAGCCACTAAATCCTGGACAGATGCTCTCTATTAATCCCTCTCCCCTCCCCAGAAGGGAAGAGAAAAGAGAATAAGGAAGAGAGACTTTACGGGTTGGAAAATAAAACTAACAGATTTAATGAAACAATAATACTAACACTACAGGATAATAATGTAAATAGGAAAATAATGAAATATATACAAATATGTACAAATATATACAAAACCAGTATAAAA
>NW_010167375.1:18635-19785 GCF_000695765.1 Mesitornis unicolor
GTTTTCAGCAAGTTCAGTCACTTAAAAGAGACTGAGCTGAAAAGTAAAATCACTAAATAGAAAATTAGTTCTATTTAGCTCAAACCAGGACATTCCACCCCTTATTCCATTCCACTTCTGTCATACTCAGGTCACTACTGTATACATAAAAGTTCATTAAGTTCACTTAATTCATGGTTGTAGGTTTGCATCTCTCATAGCAATCTCTCAGGGCCAAAGGAATGGTAGAGCATTCATCGTGGTTTGTGCCCACAGGTTGCAGGTTCACCTCGAGATGTTAGTGGACGCCACTTGATGAAACTGGGTGTGCTCATCTTCACTTCATTATCCTGAAAGACACTCAATGAACACTGTTGATATTAATATCATACACCTCAAAACTGAGTATTCTCACCCAGAGTTAAGTTCCCTTGAGGTACACATTGTACTTCACCATCCTTTAGCATCGCCCATCAAGTACTTCCAGGTCCCTGAGCAAAAGCAACCCCACGAATGGGTTTGCCTTTGCCCGTAGCAGGGAAAAACCAAACAATTTTCCCTAACAAATTCCTTTCATGCACCACAGGGACTTTATCACCTTCTACTGTATGTAAAAGATCTAATTGAGCAGGACCTGCTATCCTTTGGTGTTAACTAACCAGGTGGCTTGTGCTAGGTGTTTGTACCAGTTTTTAAAAGTTCCACCACCCATTGCTTTCAGGGTAGTTTTTAACAATCCGTTAAATCAATATCGTTCAATTTTCCCAGAGGCTGGTGCATGATAGAGGATATGATATACCCATTCAATACCATGTTCTTTGGACAAGTTATCTATAAGATTGTTTTTGAAATGAGTCCCATTGTCCAATTCAACTCTCTCTGGAGTTCCATGTGGCCCCAATACTTGCTTTTCAAGACCCAGAATGGTACTCCTGGCAGTTGCATGAGGCACAGGATATGTTTCCAGCCATCCAGTGCTTGCTTCCACCATTGTAAGCACATAGCGCTTACCCTGGCGGGTTTGAGGCAGTGTGATATAGTCAACTTGCCAGACCTCCCCATATTTATATTTTGACCATCGTCCCCCATACCACAAAGGTTTTAACCGTTTAGCTTGCTTAATTGTGGTGCAAGTTTCATAGTCGTGGATAACCTGTGCAATAGCGTCCAT
>NW_010167376.1:0-30434 GCF_000695765.1 Mesitornis unicolor
CTCTGCAGAATTACTATTGTTTACCACCATTTAGAGCGCCAGAGACAGAATGTTAGGGAATGTACCCAGTATAGATGAGAAAAAAACAGCTCCAACCTGCTTTATATGCAACAGCTTTCCTTCTGAGCCAGAAAAAAGCACACCATGCCGCTGATTTCCAAGAGCGGCTAATTCACTGTCTAGCTCTCAATTAACATCTAGTTGTGATTTTTTAAAGTCTGTAGCTGTTTATGGCCTAGCTTTCCAGTCACAGTTCTTCAGATATGACTCACTGAAAAACCTCCTAAAGGGGCTTTGCACCAGGCTGGGATTGTACAGTAGATGTCAGCTGAGAGGTCTCTGATGAAGAATGCTTTGTTAGGGGAGTTCCTACCACATCAGAATTAAACCAAGACTAACACATGTTTTATCAATGTTTTCTCAGAGCTTACACTGCATGAGTTTTGTAAACTAAACTAGCATTGCTCAAGGTGCTGCAGTGGGGTCTGGAGCCCCAGTTTAGGCACCACTGAACTGCATTCCCTAGACATACCTACTGTAGCAATAGGCAGCTCAGCAGTGTCCTTTTCTTGCATGTACAGACCTGAAACATTTTCTGCTGATACGACTCGCCCTTCAAGAGCAACACAGTGCATTAATCAGAGCACTTTTTGACTTTTTTTTTTCCCTGAGAACTGGTGTGATTGAGTGTGATTAGTCTGAAACACTGTATGTTTCAATATGAAAAAAGATGCAATGAGGCTGTTACCATCTGCTATTTTTTCTTTCCACCAAGCTGCTCACTACATGAAATAGTGGTGAGCACAGAGGAGATCTTACTCAGGATGGCAGTACGTCCTAAGGCACTTCGATGAGTGCTGGTTAGCTGAGCCTGGTCCCCATTACCTAGAACCTGAGAGCTGCAGAAGAAGACTGGGAAAGGCCATGCTAGACAGGTTTAAATTGGATGCAGAATATCAGCAACCTGATTTGCGTGATGATTCTGGGCTAGCTTGAGACAGCCCAAGGCCACAGTCCAGTCATGATTACTGGGGGAAACAGCTGAGAAGTGACCTGATGAGTTTTCTTCAGGAGTGAAAATTTCTGAGGGTTTGGAGTGACACGGTAAAGAATTTTGTGTGCACACCAGTTTCAGACAGAGAAGAGACTGCCCCATGCAGAGACACCATCAGGTTCCTAATGATAAGTCAAGTGGTGGACTTCAGAGACTGAAGGCACATGCAGCTGCCTACCCTAGTTAACTGCTGAACTCACCATGGTGTCCAATGGTTGCTGCAAAAGCAAGGAGCACTTCACAGCACCTGCCCCTTGGGCTGGCAGATTGCAGCGGCTGAGACAGTCACTGGAGAGTGTGTCTGTGAATTAAAATAGAGTGCTTGCAGGAGACTTTGCAAGTATGGTCATAAGTGCAATTGCAGGATAGAATTAGAAATTTGCACTTTTTCAGTCACTGAGCTAGTACTTTTCTTACCATCAACCGAGAAAGAAAGGGAAACAGTCCCCACAAAAGAGCCTACCAAGGTGGTTATATTGGGTGCATCCTAGTAAAGCTGCATGAAGAGTAAGTTCTGCCAGTGCAGCATCTAAGGAGACATCACATGTCAGGTAGTGTTTTATTACACGAGATATTTATACAGAGATATACAGAGGTTCCTTTCTGTCAGAATGGCAGCCATCACTTGCCACCATCACTTCCTGCCAAACTGAGGCAATGGTGGTGGTACTTTGATGTCTTGACCTCTTTCCAGTTTCTTCTCGCAGTCAACTAGATAATTGACCCCATCAATGACAATCTGGACCAGCTCCACCTACGAAAAGAGGGACAAAACAGTAGTCATAGAAGCTTTAGCTAGTGCTGTTAGTAGAGGAAGGGGAAATTGGTTTGTGCTCCGATGGCAGAAGGTAAAGCTGTAAGTAAGGAGGGCCATGGCATAGAGATCACACACTATGTGGCACAAGGAGCATGTGGCGTGCCGGTCCTGTGGAAAACTAGTAATTCCCCTCTCCTGTTTTCAGATGGGCCCCTAAAGTTATATCTACCAAATTGTTCTTCTAATCATATTCCTAGAGGAACAAAGCAAATAGAAGTCCTTACATACAATGATTAGGCATGAGTTGAGAGACCTGTTTCAAATGTAACCACTATGATGTTGCAGTATCCTCTCCAGATATTTGCTGAGAGGTAATGCCTAGCACAGCCAGGGATAACTGTCCATTGTGTTCCCTGTGCCCAACATACAAGGATGAAGAAACCAAAATAGCAGTGCTGTGAGTGCTCAGCTTCACCAGGCATTTTTCACTGAAGCAGCAAATGCCCTTGCTATGTGTTTCCAGCTCCCAAACCCATACTGCTCCTGTGCTCGCAGGAGCGTTTATATGAGTACAAAGTCAGATGGAAACTAACTGGAATGGTGGTACAAGGACAGGAAGACAGAGGTTCATTGGCCTGATTCACACGCCCTGAATGCTGATGGAGGCATGGGGTAAGGGTCCTTCACGTGTCTGGGACTGGGAGGATGGCAGGACTACCTAATGACCATAGCCATTTAGACTGCCTGAGAAAGCTCATCAAACCAGTCTTGCACTTCACAGGTGTGGCTCAGGACCATACATTCCCCTGCAGATGACCATGAACCCTCCTGCAATGATTCATCAGCTGAAGGGAGGGAAGTCCTGCTCATTCTGTGAAGTATGCTGGCTTTGATGGAGCAGTTTTGTCAAGTCCAGGACCCACATCTCTGAAGCAGAGGCACTCATCCTAAACTCATGCTGGCTCTACATCATCCATCACTGCTTTGTTCTCAGCTCTTGATTTACGCTGTCAGAGTGGGATTAGCTCCAGGCCCAGAGCAGCATCAAAATCTGCAATTCTAGTGGTGTCTTTGTAACCTTATTCAAAATTGCTGAAGAATAGAAGGTGCCTTGTCCCCAGCAGACTTTCTACACAGGCCATGACATGCGAGGACCGCAGGCCCTGAGGCATTGTTAGCCAGCAAGCTATAGCAATGATTTTAATTAATCTTCATGAAATGGTTCATTAGCAACCTTTAATGACTGGCTTGTTAAAACCAAGTGCGAAGACCAAATCCCATTGTCTTTTTATTGTGACAGTCACTGATTTTCAAGGGATTTGTTTTTACTACAAAACATTTCAGTAGTTTAGCAGTTTGTTTTATTGTCTTTTACAGAACAACTGTGTTGGGAAATCAGAGGACTGAATTTGCAGCCTTCAGGAATTTCATATTAAGTTTGCATTGACCAGTAAATGAAACAAAGCAAAAATATAAACAATTTTATCTTGCACTTTTGGGAACATAATTCAGTTGTGCAAACACATTTACCACATAATGGAATTTATTTTATTATGTACTGAAAAAAAGGTCAATGCTAAAAAAACATATCTCTTTGAGTTTGTCTTGTCTTGTTTACATTTCAAAATCTGCTAGATAGAGATTGTATCTTATCTATTGGCTTAATTCTTTGAATCCTTGCTGTATGAGGCATCACTGACTTAAGTGGAATTCTTCATATAAGAAAAAATTTGTAGGCTTAGGACATCTGCCAGTAGAACTCATTAATTAATCATGCCATGTAATAATTTTGTATTATTAGTGTTATTTTAGTATAAAGTACACATGATGATGATGGTTTCAGGTATTAATAAATGTCTTTGTCACATGCTGTTTTTGCAAACAATACAGCTTAATAATTTTTCACTCTTACTTATTTTGGTCTAGATCCAAAGGAACATAGGTCCCTACATCACACTCCAAAATTTAAAATTTCCAAACCCTTGTCCAAATGCCCCTTGGCTGTGAAGACATTGAAGGGCATGTCTGAAAGCATGGAAGACCTGACTTGGCTCTATCCCAGTGGCAGAGAACCCAAGATGGGCGAGGTAGGGAAGGCAGCTGGCTGGCTGTGGACCAGTTTGAGTCGAATTGTAACCCAGGTGCATTATCCCAGGGTTATATTCATGTTACGAGAACCTACCGAGAATCACACTGAAGTCAGGTTTTGGGCTGCCACACCAGAACAAAACATCTAACCTGCCAAAGCCTCTCAGTGCTGTGGTGTTCTGGATAAACACACCTTGACAGCATGCTTTTCTTTGCAATTGAGGTTTAACTTGCAGCAAAGCCCCCAAGGTAATTAAAACTTTGATGCTGGGCAAGCAGGGAGCCCTTCAAATTCAGACATACTGAAACAGGTTGGCATCTGAGCCCAAATTGTGCATTGCATTACTAGTAGAGTAAAAACATCATCAGGAGACATCAGTTCCACCAAGGACCATAGCTGAGTTTACAGCATGTATCTGGGGGATGAAGAACATGTTTGACAGAAGGTTTGAACCACTGTTTCCTACCTACTAGCAGAGTGCTCAAATCACTGGACTTGCAGGGTCTTGCAAGGTAAATTTTTGTCTTAGTTGTTCTTGACGTGGCCAAGGGTGAACACAGCCTTTCTTGGTGAGGAAAGGGAAGCAGTAACAGTGCCACAAGACTTGCAGCCTGTGACCTAAAGCAAGGATTTGTCTCAGGCTGAGCTAGTGGGAGGAGGTTGCAACCCTTTAACATGACGATTTCTTCCACATCCTCCAGTAGATTTGCTCTTAGGAGCTGCTTTGCTTTATAAAATGCTTCAATATGAAACTGGAGCAAGGTCTGGGATGCAAGTCTCCCAAGAGAGCAGCAGCATCACCAGGCTGTAGGGTCATTTGTGCTCTCTGGCACAACAAATACTCATTCAAACTGCAATAGCTTCAAATGTCTGAGACAAACCCATCTCATCATAGCCGACGGCCCAACAGGGAGGGCTCAGAGCTGGGATTTAAATCTCTACCCTGATTTAAACCTAGCTCTCCCTCATCCTCTGCTTAGTGCCACACAGGGCATGTGAAGATGTCACCAACTCCTCCTCAGTTATTTTGGAGTGAAAAGCTTGGCCTTGTCCTGCTGTCTAACTATGGAGAAAGTGTGTGAGTCTGAATGCAAAAAGGAATATAACACCTTAAACCAGTCTTACTTTCAATACCTGATTACCTGGGCGTGTTAGGACTCAATCTGTGCTTCTTTCCCCAGCATTTTGCACCAGGTACAGCAGGTACCACCCTATTTGTGGTAACCTATCTCTGTCCCCACTGTACAGGTTATAAACATGTCTCATGTCCAACACTGCAGAAACCACCGGACACTGATCTTAGCTGCACACTCCAGCAGGCAGGCAGGTCTAAGGGTTTGTGCTGTGATGCTGAGAAACATCATCCTGAGGGATGTCTGTTACCAAAGCCAAACCTGTTCAGCACCTGTGTGCTCTGAATAATTTGAGTAAGCATTTCCATTGGACCAGATTCATCAGGAGTAAAAACTGCCATGGCCCCACTGATGTCAGCAAAGTGAAGACAGCCAGAGAGAAACTGACTCATATCAGTAGAGATCTGAGCTAAAAAGCAAGGTAAAAAAAAAGAATGGGTTACCTCTGAGCGACCCATGCGGTCCAGGTTGGAGATATCATACACGTCTGCTACAGCTGCTGTGTCCACTCCACCAGTGCCACGCTTTTGCAGACGCAGGTTCTCCAGGATTTTTGAGAACCTGGGATCCTATCATAAGAAATAGGTTTGAGTTTATTGCCTTTTATTCTGCGTATTGTGCCAAATCATTGCAATGCTATTATCCATGACTTAATAGCATCACCAGAAAGACAGGCAGATAAGGATAGTTTTCTCAGTCCTTGCACTGCAGCCTGTCTTGGTGGCTGTCCACTGAGTAGATTAATTTCCATAACAAATACAATAATTTGCAGAATAAAATTGTTCTCAATTAGTTGTGCATTATCCCTGGGACCTTGTTACACATCATGCTAATGTGCAGCCACTGTAAGCTGTCATTTTTCATTTGTTCCTGTATAAATCAGAAGAGCTGACTTATGTCAATGGCCTTTTAAATTACTTTTGTACCTTGCTAAGCCTGGGCAGCTTAACGTGGACTCCAGCACGTAAACCAGTTCCCAGGTTGGAAGGACAGGTCAGAACATAGCCGAGACGCTCGTTCCACATGAACTCCCAGCCCCGTTCTTTAATTAATCTTTCCACCTGTGATGGAATAAAAAAAAAAAAGAAATCGAAAAGAAAAGTGCATTGTACAAATGTCTTATTTTAAGATGTTTGCTTATTGCTGGGATTCTTTTCACCATGTATATGTGTTGATGATCAACTTCACTAATGCCAGTGGAGTTGCACAAATTTACACCCAAGTACAGTCTGGTTTGGGTCTGGTGTAAACATCTGCATTCATCAGGCACCAAGATCCCTAGTACATATTGCAAGGATTTCTTCATCGTTTTCTCATGACCACTACCTTGCAGACTCTTGGTCGTTATTGCAAAGCTGCCTGTCATAGTGGTTTGGTATAGCCTTAGCCCATGAAGCCATAGCTTCACATAAGCATTATGTCTTTTCCCATGCATTTCTAACCTTGGTATTTTTGAAGGAGGGTTGCAACACACAGGCCCAAAGGACTCAAACACTATGAGGCAAACAAAAGGTGCTGAAGCTGCTTTTTGTGTAATTTTCAAGGTAGTTTTCATGACTCTCGGGGGAGGACACTTGAATTCTAAATGTCTAACATTAACAGCCACACTTCCATTATAAGGAGACAGCATGTTTTTTATGTAACACTTTTCATTAGTATATCGCTTACCAGATTAGAAAGGAGAGTAAAATAATAATCCCCAGAAAAATCATAAGGGTCTATTGACCTTTGAATAGGCTGGTACTCTGTCCACTCCTCTACACTTCCTGAACTTCTGTGATCCAAATACAATTTCAGTTCAGTTCTCCTCCAGAAGAGAGTCAGATACATAAACCAGGTCATACTCAGAAGACCTCTGCAAATACAGGTGAACATTTCCATTCTGCTGTTGGACATGGGATAAAGGACTCTTCTAATGTAATTTCTGTATTGTGTGAGGGCATCAGAATTGATGGTGTAAAACTAGACGTAATTTCCTGCTTCAGACACCTGCTCTGGTCACAGTTCCCAAAGCTGTCTGACCACTTTCCATGACAAGGTCCCTAGGCTTACCTCTTTTAATGTGAACTAAGCATAGTAACAGAGGCACAGCTGGGAACAGCATCCTCAAGCCATGTCGCCTGAGTCACCACCCTGTACACTGCTCAGCCTCATGGCTACTCCTTGGAAACAGGTTCCAGTTAACCACCCTAATGCCAAAGCTGCTTTTGTTTTTCTGTGTTCCCAAACATACTATATGGACATGTTCTTATATGATCTTCTCCAGGTCAACCTGCTCTAGCAGGGGGATTGGACTAAAAGATCTTCAGAGGTCCCTTCCAACCCCTACCCCTGCAATTCTATGATTCTGTGAGAAGCAAGAGGTTTATTCTTTGAATGAATTCTTCATTTAAGCAAATCAAGCGAGCCAAATAAAATGCTTGATTTATGAATTCTCACAGCCCACAGGCACAAAGTGGCAAAAAGGGTTATTTCTTTAGCCAGCTTGTGCTTAAGATTTTAAAGGAAAAGCTACAAAGACATTTATTTATTTTTGCCTACAGCTCAGCTAGCAATTTGCCTGTATATCCTTCTTCAACTGCATTACTGTAGGTTGCTATGTGGACTGGTGTTAATACATTTTGTTGCTCCTGAAGATGACAGTTCAGTATGAACCACAGTAAGCAGTGCTGACAAGAGCCCAACAATAAACAAACAGGAATAATAAACTTGTTGAGATACTACCTCTTTTAAACCACGGCAAAATCTTTCAAACACCCGTTTCATGTTGCCACCCTTCTCCATGGAGATCACCCTGGTGTGATCCTCTTCATTAATCCAGATGAGAAATGTCTTGTCATTGTTATGCCTGGTTGAAAGGGGGGAAAAAAAGAGTATTTTTAAAAAGACAGGCCCTGAAAAATAATTCTCCATATCCTTAGTTTTACCACAGTCTTTCAGGGCTGTGGAAAGGTTAGGGGTAGCAAAATAAGATTGTTCTGCAAAGTCAGGGGGTTGAGCTGCTTTCACAGTTGGATCTCTCATGCCATTGGCATTACGTTGGTTTCTTGGACACTGCAAAAAGAGCAGTTTTGGTGATCATGTCATACTGCTGCAGTGCCGAGCAAGGAAAAACGTGTTGTCCTCTAGCATGAGTACAGCTCGGAGGTTCAGCAAAGGGAGAAGCCAAGCTCTGCATCCTCCATCACCAGAGACAGTTTTTATTGTTCTTAAATTGTGCAACTAAGAAAAAAACCTTAATGTTTGCATGCTGCTGGGGACCAAGCAATATGTCCTTGCTTAATTGTATTCTCCCCAAAATCAAATCCCAGTGCCCTCGGTATCGCTTGGTGGCACTGGATTACCACATCAGTTAATTACATCTCCAAGGACAGCAGCTGGACGTTGCTTCTGCACAGTGCATTAGGGATGCTGGCTTGTCAGTCAGGATAAAAATGCCTGGAGATACCCACTCTTGCTTCAGACAGATCAGTCATGTCCATGTTTATTAAGTGCTGGGTCAAACCTGGGGTCACTTTTCCTGGCTTTTTATCCACGTTCTCTGTCTTCTACTACAGCCTTTCTACAGCAGGTAGAAGGTGATGGATGGGTTCAGACTCATTCGTATAAAGACTGGAATATTACCATGTTTGGAACTGATGAAATGTGAAAGTTAAAGTTCACTGAGAGCCTTTCAGCTGGTCTTTTACTGTGACTCCCTTTTTTTTTGCACTTGCACTTTGTCAATGTAACCCTGAGCAGGTGTAAACACTCTGGACCCTGACATTATGGTCACCCAGGACCAGTTACCTCCTCTTCAGTCACATGCAAAACGGTTTTCCAAATAGACTGAGGTTGGCCTCACTCAGCTCCCCCTTTAATTAACTAAACCTCCTCATTGTTTTAAGAGATGTGGAGGCAGGCCATGCTGAGTGCATCTAAACTGTGCCATCACCACAGGTGAGATTGGTGGAAATAGTCCTGCAGCCCATAACAAGCACAGGATTGCAATCTTCATAAGCAAAATAATTTCCAGAACATGTATTCTCTAAGAACAATTTCTGGCAAGAGAAGGGCAGGTTTTCCAAAAGTAGTTTACTAAAATACTTCCCAGTCATACTGCTTTTCTCCCACTCTGCCTGATATTTCACGTGTGAAATAAGCCAAAACCAGTTCTGTTTTATTTAGAAGATGCCTGGATAGTATTTATGTTGTTGATACTTCTGTTCGCAGAAACAATGAATGGGATACCTCAGATTTATCCTTTTCCTCTTCCTCAGATTTAGATGGGGACTGGGGAACTAATCTGAAGCCTATTGAAATAAAAAAGCCCTCACAGATTTCCCACAGGTTGTCAGGTTTCATGTGTGATCAGGTTTCACAGCCTGCTCCTCAACAGAAGTCATGTTAAGCTCATTACAGTAATACTTGCTATGCTTCTGAGTACGAGCCAGTATCACCATCTACTGCTTGGAGGACAGTTAGGGGTTTTTTCTACATAGAGTTCCATTTTTCCTGAAAGTCCTGAACCTTGCCTAGGGCAAGGAGATAGGCTCGGTGATTCCTCAGAATCATTTCAGCCTAATTTTTCAGAATTAAAGCATCTTGTCATGCCTAGAAGTATACCAGGGTGTATGCAGATGCTATGCACTGCACAGCTGCCCCATGCTCTGCTAGTGGGTGTGTGCACAGATCTTGGAGCTATTATGTCTTTCTTTCTGCAGAAAATATCACATTTGAGCACAAAATACATCAAGTGTGTTGCGGAAATAGAAACAGACCTAGAACAAAATAGGAAATTCAATTTCTGTATCTCTCTTTGAGATACCTATCTTTCATTTGAAAAGAAAGGATTACTTTCAGCTCTGGGAATTTAAACAACACTCCATCTCTTGACACAGAGGAGGGGGACGGGTTTGCAATGTGATGTCCTGCAGCTGTATGGCCGGTGGTTCCTAGCTGACAGCATGGCTGCAATCTGGTGTTAGAGCTGCTTTTGTAACTTCAGCTCTGCCAACTGCATGGTGACTCACTGGCTCTTTCCCAAATCAAATTTTTATCTAGAAATAGAAAAACTGGAGATAAAAACCCAAAGAAGGAGCCATACCTATGACACTATGTCATGTGGATGATATTGCTGCTGTCATCTTGAATATAAAGGTATTACGCATCCTCTTGTTTGTTACTGGGTTTTAGGGTTTTTTTATTTTTTAAATCAAGCAAGAAAACATTTTTTTTAAAGCAAACTGAACATGCCGTGAGTATGGGGGCAGAGTGGCTGCAAAGTTAGGACAAGCAAGGAGATTTGTAACACAGTCTATAAAACATGACACAAGCTTCTGCACAAGATACCAGATTCCTCTGGCGTCTGGCCAGTCACGTGCCATCCCAGCACATGTCAGCAAAGGGGACACCGGCTTGTCAAAAAGAAAGTGGTCCTGAGTGCCGAAATGAGGCCGAAGGGAGAGAGAGAGGGACAGAGAGAGAAAACAAAACAAAATTCAAGTTTATTCAAGGAAGCAGTGTGACGCTGTTGAATGCATTTTGTGTGCAGGCAATCAATGTACAAGTAAATCACATAGTACAACTTGTGAATCTGGTTCCTTCTTCGGAAAACTAAAATCACTTTACCCAGGTGATTTTCTTGAACCTTGCAGATTCTCACTGACACTGGTAATATGACTGTGTTTTGGCAAAAACATTTTTCAAATGTAGAGAGGAATGGGAGGTGGGGACCTAATACCACATACGCTCACCAAGAGTACTCTGGAGAGACCTGACTGCTAGCACCAGAGATGTTTTCTGCATACAGACATATTTCAGGGTAGGAGAAGGCAACACATTCTTAAAGATTGGGGAAAATAATTTTTAAAAGAAATAAAAAGAAAAACTAGTTCTGAAAATATATTTCTCCAGCACAGAGATTTAGCAATTTATTCTGAGCATGAAGTCAAGGTAGGAATTTAATCAGTGCTAAGCTTGACCTTTTGGAATTGCAGACTTATTCTGTTCCTTTACAGATGCTATTTCTGATTTAATAAATGTAGCGCTTGCTGTGCCACTAACTCACCACATTCCAGATAATTTAGTTGTTTTTTTTAACTGATCTGTTTTGTTTTTTTTTTCCCCAAAGCAAATAACTATATGATTTTCATGTGAAATGAAAAATTATTAGTTCTTCATCCCTCAAGCACTGCCAAATCAAATGTTCTGTGGTGGTTTAGGGGGTGGGGGTTGTTGGTTGGATTCTATTTTTTTAATCTAGGGTTTAATTAAGAACAGTGTGGCAAGCTCTCCAGCATAAATATGACATGGCAGACAAGTTTACATGCTTTACTTCTTTTTCCACTTAGAAGAGATTTCTAGCTTTTCATCTTTGAATACTTTGTGATGGACATGATGCAGCCAAAATCCCAACCATGCAGAAAGAAAGGGTGTAGAGTTCTCTTGGCACACCACAGGGACATTATATTTCCTTCCTCAGCTTGTTCCTCTCAACATTTTCGCTTGAAAGAAAATTTCCCCTTTTTGCAAGAAAACAGATGAGCATTGTTGGTTTCTCTTACATGCACATGGCCCAGACCTGCAAAGTACCAAATCCATCTGTGCTGGATGCTATTCAGCTAGCACTGGTTTGATCTTACAGAGATCAAATGCTGCTTATTAAAGGGTGGCAGAAATCTTGATACCATAGAGGCTCAAGGTCCTAAAGTACTGGGGGAGATAAGCAACAGTGTGAGTTAAAGATGGAATCTGATGTTATGACATTCAGTGTCCTGATTTCTATAAATTTGCATTGCCATAAAAACAAATGAAACAAGGTAAGATACTGAATCAGAGAGGCCTATTCCAGTTCCCAAAAGACTTAGCCTTAAACCATGAAGGAATTATATTCTCCACACTCCTGTTTCAACCTCTGCTTTCTGAGGAGCTCTCTTCTGCTGAAAAAGACAATGAAATAAAACCTACAATAGGTCATCAGCATCTAGTCAATAAACATAGAACCAAGGACTTTCAATTTAAAAAGTTACTGACCTTACATAAATTCTTAACTCCTGGTTAATCCAGACTGTGACACCTAGTTCCAGGGTTATAAATAGTTATGTTACTTCATCAGATCCCTTTTTGTTGATGTTATGGATTAATATGGCATGAATATAGCTAACAGGGTACAGCCATTCCTTTGGGTATTTAAAATGCACATTCAAGCTTTGTTTGACATGTCACATGCTGTGACAAAACCCATGATGAAAATCCTTGTGTTTCCATCTGTGTGACAACGAAAATTTTTGTTATGGGCCTGATCCTTCGAGTCTTTAAACACAGCTACAGGACTGGGAAAAGGCAACCTGGGTGCCATTGGTAACAGTCACCTTGGGTAATTAGAATTAGTGTAGTTTTGACATAAAGAAGTAACAGCAAAAGCCCCCCACCCCAGCAGTCCAGAATACAGATAATACTTAATGCTTAGCTCAATGTAATGTTTTGAGTTAGAATGTTTATTAAAAAATGTCAATCTTTGCTCAAGGAAATGACCAAGAAAAAGTCCTGAATTTACTTTGTTAGTTGTCCAAAGAGGTGACAGCGACCATGTATATTTGACTTGACACAGATCTTGTGATCTGGAATGTAGCTCCATGTATCAGACCTGCACAGTATGTACTTAGCCAAAACAAAGATGCTGGATTATTTGCCATTGTATTAAAGATATTGTCAGGCCATTAACTGCTGGGTTAATGCTGTGATTATCCTTCTTATCTACATAGGAAAGCATGTACTCCATAGAAAGACCAAGACTATGATAAACAAATGAAGGTGGTGTCTGCACTGGAGCTATACTTACATCAATAAGCTGCTGCTGATCCCTCTCAGACATATTGGTCAAGCTGTAGTACTTTCCGGAGAGGTCTCCTTTCAGCCCAGCAAGTGCGGTGACCACGACGTTCTCCACCTCTCTCCGCTCTGCCCTGCTGCAGGCGGGAGGAAGGCTGAGACCCCGGATGCTGCGGCCAGTCCGCACCCGCGACGAGAGGACGTAGCGCTCATCAAATTGACCTTGGCTGATCTGAAGGAAGAATGTTTCACTAGTTCACACACAGTCCCCCATGTTGTACTCCATCATCAAAAAAACCCAAATCCCATGGTACAAAAAGAGGGGTATCTTTCTGTCCAGGCATGATGGCTGGTTCATGACATCACTAATGCTCAGGATGCCAGGAGCACCTCAGAGTTTTTTCAGGAACAACAAGTTTGTTTGGCTGAATTAACATGGCAGAGTAACCAACCAATTTGTCAAAATATTCGGTCTCAAAATATAATGGAATCTTTGTGGCTTTTGGAAACATGAGTATGGGCAGAGGCAGGGGTCCAGGTACACAAGATCGTTTGAAAGTGTAAAGCCCAAGAAGTTGCTAAACTACAGTGTGGTTAAGCTATGAAGGAAATATTAAGCATCAAGTAAGGTCTGATCGCATGTATGTGGACATGGTGGAGTCAACTCCTTCCTTCATTCCAACCTTTAGACATGGTTACCTGTAAGCTCAAGAACAGGCCCACAGTGCCAAGAGAGACTGTGGCCCAATGCTTAGTACACTTGAGAATGATCCCTCTTTCTAGGAACATGGTAAGGATGAAAATGTCTTTCTGTTAGGGGTACGAGTGGCATCTCACTTTCCCAAACCCTAAAATTACTGTCTTTGGAGTGGCATCACAAAAAAAGTACTATTACATGCAGTATCATCACTGTATGAAGCAACTCTGACTCTTTATTTTCTTGTAATATTATTTCAGTCCTACCTTGGATGCATCGAGGTCAGTGTGATGCTTCATTGTCCGTGGATCGTAGCCATTATGTCTCACTTTAATGACAGGGTCAAAGATGTCAGCAAACACCTATGCAGTCAAGAGAACCTAGAAAGTGTCCGCAGCACCATAGAAATGCTCAAATGCACCAGCTTCAGCCACAGAAGTCCCTTGGCACAGGCTCCTTGGGGCAAAAATGTAAAGGGTACTTTGCAAAAACAGGCAGGGCAAAATAAGAAAAAACAGGGATGCTTTTGACCCAGACAGTGCTCTGCAGTGGTTGCTCATCTTCACAACAAAAAGAAGATGCATTTGCACCTAGCTTAAGTTACAAGCTTACTCTAGTTACCACAGGCAGATACTGGATGTAGTGGCAACCAGATTAGGTTTCAGGATGTGTTACCAACCAGAAGACCCACTCAGTCTCCTGGCAGCTTGCCTCTTGGTTTTAGGTCAGGCAGGCATACCCTGTGTCTTCACTGCCATGGCGCACCAGTCCCCGTTAAAGCCACTTGGCTCAGATGTGTCAACACCAATCTCAATCACACCTTTGTGAGGATGAGAAGCAGGGGCACATCTAAATGAGTAAACTGGAGCTGATAGTCCAGAATACCATGTGTCCCAGTCCACCTTCAGCAGCCCAGTGTTCGGGATGTTGTTAGGAGACTGCAGAATATCAGGTACCATTGTATGGTGGACTGAAGGGAGTAGACCACAGAGGTCAATAAAAATAAGGAGTTTCTTGTCTTTTCCTCTTCTCCTCATTCCAGAGTTAAATAAACCTGTCCATCCTAATGCTGTCTGACTTCAGCTCTCATCATGATCCAAAAGCTGTGGGTTAATGATGTCTGGCACTTCCCAGAAGACATTTTTATTTCGCTTCTGCCTCTGCTGTTCCACAATGCAATTTTCACGTTACTTTTATTTTGTGTGTCTCAGGGCTACACAACTTTGGCATATAATAAGTTTAGTCATAGGAAGGAGGACAACTGCTAGAGGCAGATAGCAGCTGCTCCTAAGCAGGTACATTTTATTAGCTTCAATTGCAGCTCAGAGAGGACCTGCAATAATGCCTCATGTTTGTGAATTTCCTAATGTGGAAAAGCAGGGAAACACCATCCCTATGCACGTGGCCTGCCCCTTCTGTACTCTCTGGGTTACAGTTTATCTTGGGAGCTCATACTCGACCAGGAATCTTCTTCCAAGGAGCTTTTGTGAACGACATCACAAAAACTGAACCAAATACAACAGCACTGTGGAAATGTCTTACCTCATAGGATTCTTCATCACCTGCGACCATGCCCACAGTTTTAATGAAAGGATGACCAGGATTGTCAACCCCGGTTTGGATGCACTGGTCCAGGGTGTAGCCACTGGGAGTCATCTTGTCCCTCAGACGAGAGTAAATGGCTGGTGTCAGGCACTCAGCCATGCAGTTGTTATGTTTGCGGAGATCAGGATAATCTGCACTGAAGAGAAGAGGTATCCCAGGCAATTAATGTGGCACCTTTGAAGAGTAATCCTTGCTGTTTATGCAGCTATTGAAGGGATCATGAGACACAGACTACACAGCATGGTTTAAAAGTATAATTAGTTCTTGGTTTATATGTTGCATTTAATTTTAGGAAGGGAAGAAAATTCAAGTCACTGAAAGTACCCCAGGTTGCACAGTGGTGGACCACCACACCAACAGACAATTGCAGCTTTCTGCTACTCAGGTCCATCAGGACAGTGAGTCCTGATGAGCTCAGAAAGTGTACTAAACCCCATGAAATCTCTGCTGAGACACTTTCATTCAGAAATAAAAGAGCTCTAACATTGTTTTGTTCAAGTAGGAAGAGAATTAAATATAGTTGAAGAAATTTCTTGTAATTCGAAGCCCAGGTGCTCTCACAGCTTTGTGGACCTCGGTGGGACTGTTTGATCTATGTCAGTTGGGAAGCTCCTTCTTCTACAATATCTGGTTTTGCTTTAATGGCATTTTTGTTTACAGAAAGCTGTATGGTGCACTAAGCCAGGGAAAATGAAGGTGTTATGCTTTAGGAAGGCATTTTTGCAAGTGAATCAGACCACATATACCTTGTATTGGTAATGGTCTGCTTTAAGCACAACTCCATTACTTCTGTAAGAATATATTTTAATGAGGATACTATTAACTACTTTAAAGAAAAAAAAAAGGTCTGTCAGAACCTGATCCATATTGTTTTTCACAAGTATGGCCAGCAAAGTCAACGTACACAGAAGAAGCTCTGTAATTAGTTTCTAATCATCAGCCAGTCAGTTTGTAACAGAATTAGGAGTTTTTCCAGTACAGCAGTTATATGGGAGATTACTTTACTACTTGCATAATGAAAATATTTTCACGTTTCCTAATAGTAGAGTCCACGCAATCAGCCAGCCCAATAGGTTGAGCTGCAAAGTGTGTGACAGTTGATGAGATAAAATGAGGACTATTTTAGTGCTCTGCCTAAAAATGGAAAAATTTCTTAGGCTTGTAATTTTGTGACAATGGTGAGTTTTTTTCAGCATCAATACTACTGCACATCCCTGCTTTCTGGTCTTGAAAACCATTGTTAGTGCTTCTGAAAATCAGGGTTATTAATAAAGGGTACTGTTTTGAAGGGCTTAAGTCCACACAGCCCATGGACAGACACACAGATGGTGGTGACCACAGGAGGACTCTGTAGCTTTGGCAGGGATCTGCTTCCTCCAATGAGTTAAATCTTGCTCCTAGCCCTGTTAACTGGGTGCTGTACTTAGCTGACTGCCTAACCCCGAGTGCTTACCTTGGAGGGAAGAGTTTGCGCTTCTCATGAACAGCAGCCTTCAGATTTTGCTGGTTGAGGAGGTACCCAGTGGTCAGCAAACCTGTGCCTGCGGCAGCAAAGAGTGCAGTGGTTGCACGGCCAGCCAGGAGACGGGAGAAGGTGCTAGCCATTCCTCTCAGAGGGTGCGATTTCTGGAAGAGAAGACAGCCCAATGTCAACTCATAAGTCCTCAGACAGTGCAAATGACAAGTAACCCCTCATTTCTAATGGTAGCCCTGTAAAAGAAGAAATTTCATTTTACTATTGGTTTGCACTTCTATAGTGTGTTCAGAAAAACGGTTAGTATGTCCATATATTATTTCTACACCTGTACTTTATGTAGAGTTGGAAATCAATTGATTTTTTTTGGTGCTGTATTGAGCACACAATTCTAAACTCAACACCCGGAATATTTTAATCGTTTTAATGATTTAGGGCCTTAATTGAACCCTTTAGCTTGCTTTGTAGCAACAACACATTACAGTGAGACATCTTTTCAGTGGCCAAAAGGGTATAGTAAGGTACAGTCACATGTGGCATTGGTTAGGTCATTCCTTTCAGGGCTATCACTTACACAAACTCTTCTGTCTTTTTCATGCTTGCTCGACATATTAAGCACTTAGTGCTTTTTCTTCCATATTAATAACTTTGGGGTAGGCCTGACCTCATCATCATGGGAAGGGGGATATGCTAGAGACCTAAAAATCCACAGTGGTGTGGGAAGTGGAAATAGAGGCCAACACTTGGCCACAAATGTGGGCTTTAAGCGGACAAAGGAAACAGGCTAGCAAGAAAGACATGGGGCTGTTGGAGTGGGTCCAGAGGAGGGCCATGAAGATTTTCAGGGAGCTTGAACACCTCTCATGAAGACAGATTGAGAGAGTTGGAGTTGTTCAGCCTGGAGAAGAGAAGGCTTCATGCTGCTACAGTGGAATTTCAATATATAAAGGGGGCTTACAAAAAAGATGGAAAGAGACTTTTTACCAGGGCCTGTAGTGACAGGACAAGGGGTAAATGCTTTGAAAGAGCGTAGATTTAGACCAGGTACAAGGAAGAAATTTGTTATGATGAGGGTGGTGGGACACTGACACAGGTTGCCCAGGAAAGTTGTGGGTGCCCCCTCCCTGGCAGTGTTCAAGGCCAGGTTGGACAGCACTTTGGGCAATCTGGTCTGGTGGGAGGTGTCCTTGTGCATGGCAGGGGTTGGACTGAATGAGCTTTAAAATTCCCTTCCAGGCCAAACATTCTATGAATCTGTGATTTTATGAAAATTCCCTGCTCTGAAATTTGTATGGTCTATTAATTTTTCCCAGCAGGACATTCGTAGTACAGCTATGGGTTTGGGAATGAGTCTGGAGTACAGGAGATCTCTAGCAGAGAAAAAGGTATGTTCTGTGAAAGTCTCAAGAAGGCAATAAACATTTTTTCTTCCAATAATCAGAATTTGACTAGTACTGCCTGTGACTGTTCCTGAGTTCCTTGGGAAGATATAACTCATGTTTAAATAGGGGACACAGATTCTAATTTATGTCATCGATAGAAGCTTATTCTTAAAACCGGACACTGGTAAATCATATTTGGGAAGAGGGTATGGAAGAATTACGAGAAAACATGAACTTTCCTCCAGGATATGATGCTTCGGTTGTTTTTTCAGAGTTTAAAAAAATGTAGTTGTTTATATAATGTCTTCACCATTCTTTTGGAGGTTAAACTAAGCACCTCAAAGCATGTGGTTTTATTTTCAGTGAACAAAGTGTTCTTATGCCCAATAATTTTAAGGTAGATCTGGATTACTTAGCTCCAAGCTCTGTAATTCTTTGCCTTTTCCACTCCTGTCTAAATGCAAATGGAGTGCTGCATCTCTGCCTTCTCACTTGGATCTTCTCATGTGCTTGCATGGTTTTCTGTTGCAAAGCAGTATCTTCTTCATACTTTTGACACATGTATGAGATGAGAAACACAGATGTGTTTCAGGTTTGAAAGCAGTTTGTTTCACGTCCTGTATCTTGTTTCATGTCCTGTATCTTCTTCAAACAATTTTATACCTGAGTTTTGTTATTCTGTCTCCTCCATGCCTTTGAAACACAACATACATTTATCTAACTTTAATTCCAGATTAGGTGCTGACTGATTGGCAGAAATGTCTATATTTTTTCTTTGAAAAAATTTCCCTAAAACAGAAATGGGGAGAGACCACACAAGGAGGGCATAGGTTTTTTCCCCATTAGGAACATACTGCAATTTTCTCAGCTGGAACTGGAGTATGATGAACTATGTGCTGAAACTGGGCTGGGACAGGAGGCAGATCTGTTGTGGCCTTATCTTATCTCTGGGAATGCCTCCCTTCCACCCATGAATTTGTTTAGGTAAGTTGCAGGACAGGCAGGTGAGTTTGTTTAGGTAAGTTGCAGGACAAGGCTTTGGTGACTGCAACAGGATTTCCTCCTCCCAGAATGCAGTGGGTGAATGTTTGACTGTAAATCAAAATCAAATATGAGGTTTGTGATAGAGGTTTTTGTACTGCTCTCTCTTCTGTGTATTTAGCAGATGGTTCTTGTGCCTTTTCACAGTATAGCATCCCCATCCTACACTCTGGAAATATTTGCTTATGACTAATCTGCACAGAGATATTATTGTTATAGCAAAGTGTCTGAGAAACAATACATGTATTTTCATAGCAGCTCTATGTATTTATAGTTCTGTTTCACAGATGCTTTACTGCAAGGAATTGGCTGGCAGTCAAAATCCTGCCCTAAAGATAAGAAGTCAAACCAAAATCCCCTTGCAGACAGTGACATTACAACTTCAGAGATCCCAGACACTCATCAGTATCTCCACCAGCCTGGATATTTTTGGAGTTTCTAAATCCTGTGTCACTTCAAGGGACAATTCTGGTCTGTACATCTGATTAAACTAGACGCATCATGTGCAGTTGAGGCACAACAGTGTAATTACAATGCTTCGGAAATAACGAGAGCAGTGCACCTGTTGATTATGCTGTGCACTGCAGCCTAACAGGTAACGCCAACAGCCTCAGACAGGTCACTGTATTTAGACAGGTCACATATCTGCTGGCGAGGCTGCGCTGTGCTGTTTGCTGTGTTCGCATAACCACCTGTTCACATAACCACCATTTCTTCTGCTAATGCGATGTGATGGGAAAGTCCCATCCTTTATAACAGCAGCTGTTGACTGACTGGCTGCTGCTTTGCTACCTTTGAGCCTTTTCCAATGATCATCAACAGATAGAAGCAACTTCCCAGCCAGAAAGTTACTCTCTGAATCTCTTTTGGTCATCTGATCGAAAACTGATTCTATGCTCATGAAATGGTTTTCCTTTTTGAGTTTTAATAAAGTCACATAATGCGAGTATTTTTCTCATTGGCAATGTTGTCCTCTGTTGTGGCTGCATGCCTTGTCCCCCAGGTCATTTGTGCTTTGTTGGATCACATTTCCCTTACCTCGAGGGGCTATACTTTACCTGACAGATCCTTCTCTAACAGCTCTGAAAGGCCTCCAACACTGGAGACACCACAGGCTGAGTAAGTTTTACTACCTGAAAAAAAAACATCAGAATAAGATAGGGCTTTTTTCTTTTTTTTAATCAAAACCAATGTCTAACTACACATCTCCTGTTACAATTGCAGCCTAGCACTCCTCATCCTAACATTTTCTTCCCCAAACTTTCCAGTTCTGTTAGCAGAAGTTCAGTTTCTGTCTTTACCAGTAAGTGCCTTAGCTTTTTAAACCCAGTCACTCCTGCAGTATGGGTGACTCTGCTGAGAAGGTGACCTGACCAGCATCAACCATAGCATCACGCGGCTGCTGCCGGCAGGAGCTGGGAGATGACAGCTGGCCTGATCTTCTGCTCCTTAGGTAGGGACTTCTGACTGCAGCGTGGCATTGCCACCACGAGGACCGTCACTGGTGACTGTCAAATGCAAAGGGTCTAGGGGAACATGAAAGTTAGAAGAGAAGCATCATCGGAACTGCTGTGGAAAGGTGGCTGCAATCCTTTTTATCACAGTGATGTAACCCCTAATTCAATAAACACCTCTTGCCACAAGGATGGGCTGTGGTTCTGAATATAATTTTATATATACATTCTGATGTATATAATACTGCAGCACAAACTGAGTCCATGTTATGCCTTACACAGTCCACATACAATCGAAATAGACTTGCACAAATATCTGATCTACAAGTTCAGCAAGCAAAATTTTTATATAGAGAGTGTCCATAATGAACAAGGCACTTTACTTGACAAGAAACAAGAACGTTTTGTTTTGGTTTTTGTTTTTTTTGCCTCTAAAAATTACATGATTTCTAAGTAATACTTTGCTTCGAAATGGACATTTCAGAACAATCCATTTTGAAAGAGTCTGAACAAAATGTTCTCAAACTGAAAAAAAAAAAAATCTAATCAAAACTATTTCTCAAATCTGACCTCAAATCATTAACAGATTCAGCTGTTTTTCTTCACAGAATATGTCAACCTGCCCTAACAATAAGTTTGCACCATCATCACCTCTGTGGATTCAGAGAAACATAATTATCCCAGCCAAAGGTGTTGATACAGGTGTAAGGTTTCTCTCACTTTACCAAAAATACCATGCTGTGATTCAGGTTTCACTGCTGAGTATTATTAGGCCTCCACTGTAAGGATTGCATTTTCATCAGGGCAGTTTAACCACTGCACAGCCTGAAAAATGAGACTGCACACATTTCTTTTGTAGGAGTTTCCTAAGGGCCTTTGCTTGGGCTCACGATAACAGAATATCCATTTTCTCATAGATGCCTATAGTACTACTGTATCACAACTAGAAAGGGGAAAGAATTGCTTTTCAAGATCAGAAAGACTTATGTGATTATCAGTTTTAACCCTTGAAAAGAAATTGAGTACTTGCCTGTGCTGATCAGGTGTGGTGGAAGAAAAACACCTGCATTAGGAAAGCATCCTTCTTGAATGAAAAACTATCTAGAATATGGTCTGGAGGAGAAAAAGGAATTCCAAGGGTTAACTAACCTGAGTTTAAAAAGATAAATACAACTCTTATCTTATTTCTGGCCAGCATTTTTTTTGTCTTCAGATTGAATCACCAGCCTTTGTTATAGCTTTTATCAATTTGTTGTAGAAATTTCTACTCATTCTTTGTTCCACGTGTAGCTACTTAATAACTAGCTCTTTTTTAATGTGTCTCCAGTATTTTATCATATTTTTGAATTTTTTAATCACTCTTTGGCTCTACCCTAAACTCTTTCTATTTTGTTTTGTCCTCAGCATCCTTCTGATAACTGTAATGTACCAGGTCCCCAGCATGGAAGCAGCAGAACATCTCTCTACTGAACAGCTTATGCATTGGGCAATCATATCAGCCCTCTGGGATGCCAGGGATTCACTGGATGTGTATGCCATGGTCACTGCCTGCTGAGTGCTGTCCCTTTATGGGAGTCACAATGTTCCCTGTGCGGGTAGGAAGGATCTTCCTGATGGAGTTGTCTGCAATAGGAGGAACTCGATTAACTTAAGTCTCTATCAGTCCCATTGATTTCTTAATGTTACTTTAACTTTCCCTTTAAAAATGGAATGCTTCCTAATAAGCAGAGAAGTTTCCCCTCTCTTGTGGAATTCTGAATGTACTGATAAAATATTCTTAAAGTATTCCAATTATCATTTAGAGTTTTCTGATTTAAAATTGCTTCTCTGATAAGTGGTTTGTAACTACACCAATTCTGTGGAAGTTTCAAGTTCTTTCAGTGCACCACAAGCTCCATGTGAATCTGGACTTTATTTTGGTAATATAAAAGACAGAAGTAGCCACATCCAAACCTGCACTGATTTTTAGTTTTGTGAGCATCTCTTCAGTTGTCCAAATGAGGTCTAATTTCTATGGTATCGGGCAAAACACTTTTTTTGAGATATAAATCTTAATAATCTTATTTTATAGATTTTAAGGATATTTTTAGGATCCATAGCATGAGACCTCAAGCATGTGTCTCTGACTGTTTTTCCCAAAACATAATGGATAGGGACAGTAAGAGTCAGGCAGCTTCTTCCTTACTAATTTGATGATTTAGGGACTTCAGCACATTATATAAGAAAT
The DNA here is from genome assembly GCF_000695765.1 of Mesitornis unicolor. NCBI lineage: Eukaryota > Metazoa > Chordata > Aves > Mesitornithiformes > Mesitornithidae > Mesitornis > Mesitornis unicolor. Next base: position 22,726 of record NW_010167376.1, read on the forward strand.
ACTCAGAGATGAGGTCTAAAGTGAACTGTTTCAGTGTCAGGCTATTACACATCTGGAGCATCATATGTATTTTGTATGTAGATCATCAGAAGACACAGCAGTCTAAAGTGAATAAATGAGAACTGGTATTTTGTGGTGGGGAAATATCAACTGGAGCCCTAGCTCAGCTCCATGGATTAGGACAGCACTGACCTTGCTGTGAGTTGATGGACAGAAGAGCAGGCAGGGAATATCAAGGAGAGAAGAGCATGCATTTCTCAAATACCTTTGCAGATGGCAGAAATACAAAAAGATGGACACCATGAGCACTGTGGTGTCAGCCTGTGCTGTAACTGGGAGAACACACCTGCTTCTGCTCTCAGGTTTGACTCACCAGGGTTCTAATGTGAGTGCCAAGGTTACTGGCTCTCATGCAATGGTCCTGTCCAAGACTCCTGCTTTTCTTTACCATGGCCAGGGCTGGTCTGTTCTACTGTCACCCAACACTTCATTTCCTTTGCAGAGAGTGTGGTCTTCAGTAGTGCCCAAAATTGGGCATCCTTGAGGTGCTGAATGTGGAGGATAAAATGTTCATCTCAGCTGGTGTCCAGCATCAGGTGGATTTTCTATGGGTAAAGTGACAGGGAAGGGTTTTTCTCCTTGTTGGTCAAGTCTGCTGCAAAACACCTTGGTGGCTCCCAGTATTTGAATCTGACAGCTTTACAAGATGCCTGGACATCTTGCCTTGTACATTTTCCCGTTATTATGTCCTTCTGCTCGTACTTCGGATACTGGCTTTGCCTCAGGATAGCTCGTTATCTTTTGCGTCCCTCTAGGACTACACATGCCTCTGTCCCAGGGGCAGGAAATGGAGCACAGCTTGGTGGCTCTGAGAGTGGAGTTTGTGACTGGCAACAAGACCTTTAAAGTTTTATTTCCAAGGTCAGTTTTGTCTGTGGTATTGCTTGGAAAAAGCTAAAATACTCTTGTACAGGAGAGAAGAAACATGGAGCAACACACTCGGGAGCAGTTGCTGTGTATCTTCCACACATCAGGTTCCTGCCTATGGTAAACAGTTTTGATTAATTCCTTGCAAGTCATGTTGTGGATCAGTGCTTGCGGTGGGGAGTGAGGGAATAAACAGAACATTGACTTGAAGTAACAGCCACTAAACTGTACAGTGTTTAGTCTGAAGTGTCTGCAAAACCAAAGTTTCTTTATAGCAGAGCAAGATCATTCCCGTTCTCTCACCACATCAGCACCATAAAGGGTAAAATAATTCAAAGTGGAATTGGCATCGCCTTTTTGAAAGCAGTATTCCCGTGCACCGTGATGAATTATGGGCAGTGAATCAGCAAAACCTGTCAGAAAGGGCATGATCTTAAAGGTCATAGTCTTCACCTCTCTGCTCTACCCTGAGATATATTTGGTTTTAAAACTGTATTTTAATATATGTTTCACCTATCATACATGGAAGGTGGAGACAAAAGCCAGAAGCAAAATTTGGCAAAAGTGACTACTGCAAATCTAGAAAGAGCCCAAAGAACTGCAAGTACCATTTAAAGCAGAGGGACTGTTTGTAACCACAGGATTTTTAAAAAATTGGGTATGCCTATTTCAGGGTCTTTAAACAGTTTTTCCTCTTATTCATGGTACACCTTGATTAAAGCCTCTGCTAAAGGTGAAGGTGCTCTCCAGGAGAAATGTAGCTTTTGCACAACAGGTCCCTCAAAAACACTCAGAAGATCCTGCTTTTAAACCAACAACTTAAGGAAACTCTGACATAGCAAAGCTGCCCTTGCTGCCCTGGCCAGAGACTGCTGGGTGTCTCCAGGACATTTGATTCACAGCCACTGCCGTGCTTGGGCTGTCTTGGCCATGCTCCATTGCAGATGGAGATGCTGTGAGCTGCAGATGCATGACACTCCTGCTTGCCTCTCTGGGAACTTCAGAGTTTATGACCAGAAATGCACAGACTGCCTCTTCACCCTTTAAGGAATTTGCAAACTTTACTACTACTTTTAATTTTTTAAAAATAATGCTTTAGCTATTAATTCGTTACTTTCTTGAACTTCTTTTAAAGAGGAAGCTTCCAGTCACATTTTTCTGTTAATATATTTAACAACAGGTATTGGCTATCCTATATTTCACACTATGCAGCACATGTGCTTTTAGCCAAGGAGGGCAGGAAGGTACATGGGTTACAGTGACATTTCTAGAAATAGACCTAGATTAAATATTTGACCCATGTCATGGGTGGTATTAATTGCCACACCATGTGATCCTGAGCGACATTTTAGAGGAATAGCAGAGTCATAGCTAAAGTTCACAGACTCATAGCTACAGATGATGCATATGCACATCCTAAACTGCTAAGCCATTTAGTTAACACTATCACTGCGGTGAGATGAACTTTCACGTGGTAGGGGGAGAAGGAGGCTGGTCTTTTATATTTGAGAAGTAATTCCTTTGAGCCATCCTTAGCTTGAGCTAAAGCCCACAGTGCCAGTGGAAACTTTTCTCTGCCCGTCTATGGCAGTTGATGGCATCTTAGAAATATCTGCAATAAATGTCACAGGTGACCACAAGAGACCATTTTTAGATGCCCAGGAAAGAGTTTACATGCTTTTTGTCTGCTGTATCACTCTACTGGTTCAGAGGATAAGATACAAATTAAAACATTAAATCTCATAAAGCAATATTGGTGGAGTTTTTTTGGTTACTCATAGCTCATCCTGAGCAAGTCCCAAACATTTTGACTAGTCTGGTTTTAAGATACAGTCTCTGGTGCGCAGAAACAACGTCAGTGCAGACATGGCTAACTATGCCTTAATCACTAGTGCCTTAACACACTAACTATGCCTTAATCACAGCATGGAATATCTCAATGAAAAAACAACTAAATTTCAGTTTCTTTCTCCTTGTAATGCCAGAGGTGAGTGAATGGTTTTAAAATCTAATAATTTGGAAAAAAATTAATTCAAACTGTAAATCTATGAATAGAGTCATATGAATGCAGAAGACATGAAAAGACTGTGACTGTCCATAGATCAGACAACTACCCCTTAGTTACTACCCCTTCTAATAACACGAATTTGAATTTCTATCAGCTGAAGGTCTGACCTATCAGACCTGACCTGGTGAGAGTCAGAAGTCCAAATTTTCCTACCAAAGCCCAACCAAGGTGCAGGGAGTGCTTGCCCTTCTGAACTAATCCAATACTATTTTACAGTATAAAACCCTCTTCTCCACAGTGCAGAGAGCTAGAACCAAAACTACAAAAAACATATTGAAGTAGAAATGTTTTCTCTGAACTTGCTACACATCTGCAAAGGGACTTATTTTTCACTTCACTGACACTGTTACTTAAGGGTCAGCATTTGAAGCAGCTGCACAGTGGGCTGACACATTTTTTTTCCTGCACCACATAGTTATGCAAATCTATAAATTATAACCAAATTACCCCACATCCTGTGGTGCTTTGCATTAATTTTCAGTAACCTTCATATTTGAAATGCTACCATGTCAGGCTAGGAAAATGCAGTATAGGTAGTTAAACTGACCTTGAAGCTGAAGGTAGACACGTCCTGCTGCCTGCAGCGAGCCCAGAGTGTAAAGGCAATAACAAGTTGGTGCGCTGACAGGAGCCCAGGTAATATGAGAGGGCAAAAAGGAGGTGAGGGAAATGAAAATAATTGCTGCAGTGGCCAATCCTATTTCGTTGGGTTACATGAATGACATTTGCTCACTCCAAGGTGCCCTTGAGTGGGATGTGGCAGGAGGGGGGCATGCAGCAGTTGGGTGGCAGCAACATCATCTTTCAAACCCTTCTCAAGGGGGAAGGGTTCACGTCAGCCAACGCTTGAACATTGGCTGAACTGCAACGAGGTGTGCCTCTGCTGATTCCGCCCCCCAAGGGCCATTTAGTAACAGCCAAAAGAGAAAGGTCAAGCGCAGATTCTGGACTGGATTTCCTGCCTGAGAGACATCGAGAGCGGGATAAACCCACCTGCATGTATCCAGGTGGACACAGGTCAGAGCAGGGAACAGGACCCAGAATGAGTTGAGATCACAGTGGGCACTTTTTTATTTTTCCCTTTACTGTTTAATTCATGACATTTGGTTCTTGACTCTTTGTAAGGCAGAGGGGTCCAGAAACTTCAGATGTAAAAGAAGTATATCTGAAGCCTCCCATTTGAAATTATAGCTACATCGTGGTAAAGTACTGGAAGAAATAACACACAATGGTTCAGAAAGAAAAAAAAGTGAATAATCAATTTAATTCATCTAGCTCTGCTCCCACCAAACCTGAGCATTTATTGAGGCTGACAGAGGAACACAAAGGCTAGTACTGTGCAGCTTTCAAAAATCCAAGACTTTAAACTGCCTTTTCCTTTGCACATTTAACAGTCCTTGAATTACACATAGCAATTTTCTAACCCCAAATCTCATATTTTAGAAAATTTGCAAAATGTAGACATCTCTTCCTGAAAATGTCATTACTTGTTTGGGTTAATGAGAGCCATGCATGCCCACCATAATTAAAAACAAAACAGCCACTCCAGATCAATGCATCTGGACTACCAAGTATTTGAAACTCCCTCTCTTTACCACATCTGCTTTTTATCAACCCAACACCAGGTTTCTGGTATTGATAGAAAAAAAAGAAAAAAAAATCCAATCAAGGACCTCTGGTGCTAACACGAATGCAGAAATATGAGCACAGCAAATCCTCCCCTGTGCAGGACCTGGCAAAGCAAACAGAAACCAGCTTTTCCTCTCACACTCAGCGAGGGCTCCTCTGTGGCCATGTCACACCCATGTAAGCCCCCAGCTGTGGCTGCTGTCTCCTCTTTGTCAGCAATGCAGCCCCCCCACTCCAGCAGCTCAAAACTCGGATGCAAACCTAATTTTTTTTTTTTTTTTTTTTTACTAAAGACTGGCTTTTTCATGAAGACCTTGAACAGAAAAAGACCTTCACCTCCAAGTAGTTGATACCATGAAGCCTAGCTGGCTTACACAGACGTTTAAGGTATTTGCCAGCTCAGAGCCTGGAAGAACAGAAGATGCAAATAAAACCCAGTCTGCTAGCTAACATCACAAACACCTGGAACAAACACTTGCAGTGTTAGCAAGTTCCCCTAGGATTTCTGAAGAATATATCATTAATACTTAAAAAAAGCGTTTTGTCTTACTACTGTTCTTTGATCTATTTTGTGAGGAACTCAGCAACAGAAACAGTTGGGATGCTAAGAACCATCCATAAATAATGCCCTGTTTTCATCTCTATCTAGCCTAAATATTTACATGAATTTCCAATTAAAATGCTGTCTTGGTTTCAATGCTTGCACTGGGGAGGTAGCAGTAGCTGAGTGATAATTTGATTGCTATTCGTATTAATGCCATCTGTCTTCACACAGGGAGTTCGGCTGGAATTCAGCAATAATTTGTGCCCTGTTGGAGTTTGTTGTGGTAGCTGCTGAACAGAGAAGTTACCTATATGGACCTGATGAAGGGAATTTTTGCCTTTAAAGGCCCCCTCCAACTTAATAATTTTGCTTTATGGGATGATCTTTCTGATCAGAACAAAGAAAGTGTCTATAAAGTCAAATTTCCATATGAGGTTAATAATTTATTAGTAATCAAAGGAATAAGGACAGAAATAATAAGCCTAATTATTCTTACTTAGTACCCAATTAGGAATTAGAGGACGCAGTGCTTGTTCTAAAGGGTGTGCAAGGACACTGATCACTCTTTCTGCTGCTGCTGGAGTCAGAGCTATGTGGTCGTACAGCTGCAAAGAGCCACCTCACACCATGTCCCTACAAGCTAGCAGCTAGCTTGCCCCCAGTGCAATGGCAGTCACTGGTTTTTGAGTTTCATGGGTCTCTAATTCTTGAGATTGCTTAAGATAGGTTTAGCATAATGCAGTGAAGCATACCATCTTGAGAATAAATAGAATTGCTTACCAAATGGTTACCAGACCTTTGAGGTTTCCCTGTGACTGTGGGTGTTCAACATCTTCTTATGTAGAGTGTATGCAGACACTGAGATCTCAAACTCGAAAAACATTGCATTTTGAGGTGGCATTCAACCACTTACATCCCACTGAAGTTGATGGAATTTAGGCAAGTACTTGTGTCTAAGCATGGGCACAAATCCACCATGACCATAAGTGAGCACAGGACAGTCCTCCTGCAGTTATGCTTACTCCAAAGAAAGGCACTTCAAGGTGCTAATACATGTCTACTAAATAAATAGAGTTCAACTAGATCCAACCAACCTGTTAAAAATAACCTCAGTTATTTGAAGTAATTGAAGTTGCTCTTCCACCACATACTTACTACAGGAAAGGTTCTCTATAATTACCACTGTGTTTTCTGGTCAAAGGAAGGAGAAGAGGAGAAAACATTTCCTGAAAAATGAAGCTGACCCTTTGGAAAAGCAGGAAAATCCACAATCCTTAGAACAGAACCATGCAGCCTTCAGTGCAGCTGCCTAAAAAAAGAGTGTTGCAGACTGCATTGCACAGTATCACAGTGAACATGTTTTTAACTGGAGCAGCAAGACTGAAGGTAGGAATTCTTTAGTAGAGATCATGCATGTGAAAGGGGTGACAATTCTGTTTCAGACAATTTCAGCCCTTTGAAAAATTGCTCTTGTCTGATATTTTGGTGAAGCTTTTGTCTTGTTCACAAAAACGAAAAAAGAGAGTATTTGTATCTCACATAAATGCTATTTTTCTCTCAAGGGAAAAAATTTCTCTCATCTCTTCTATGTTAAGAAGACAATTACAAGCAAAGATTACTGCTTTACAAGAAGACGCTTTGACACCCTCTGCTCTCTGACCCAGTCGAGGATATTCATTCTATTCTGCCACTGCTGCCACAGGGCCAGCCACTGCTGGTGATGGAGGCTCACAATCCAGTAGGCCACTTCTTTCTCCTTATTGAGACCTTATTGTGAACTTTCAATACTTAAAGTATTAAGTAAAGTGAAAAATTACTTAAAGAAAGATCAAAAGAGACCTTTTTATGAGGGCCTGTAATGACAGGACAAAGGACAATAGTTTTCAAATGAAAGTGGGTAGATTAAGACTGGACGTAATGATGAGGGTGGTGAGACACTGGCACAGGTTGCCCAGGGAAGTTGTGGATGCCCCCTACCTGGCAGTGTTCAAGGCCAGGTTGGATGGGGCTTTGAGCAACCTGGTCTGGTGGGAGGTGTCCCTGTCCATGGCAAGGGTTGGACTGGATGATCTGGAATACTGCATCCAGCTTTGGATTCCCCAACACAAAAAGGACATCGAAGTGCTGGAGCGGGTCCAGAGAAGGTCCACAAAGATGATCAACCACAAAGATGGTCAAAGGGCTGGAGCACCGCTTCTATGAAGACAGGCTGAGAGAGCTGGGGTTCAGCCTGGAGAAGAGAAGGCTCCAGGGGAACGTTATAGACACTTTGTAGTGGATAAGCATTTCTAGTTCCGTATGAAGTAGGCTTCCTTCTCTGTTCCAAGTTAAAATCAGCATTATTCCCAATGATGCCCACAGCAGCTGCAATGCAGCATGAGCAAATGAAGAATAAAATGCAGTAATTCAAACCATTTTTTCCTAGTAAAGACATAAAGAATTTTCTCTGATTTTTGCCCTTCTTATTAATGGCTTGTCCCTTCCACTCCCATGTGTCTCTAAAAGACTCAGTAATTGAGAAGGAGTAGACTTGATTATTCA